>NC_035435.2:82087090-82250585 GCF_002127325.2 Helianthus annuus
AATAAGATTAATTAAGCATTTACAAATGGGTAAGTCTCGTATCTAATGTTACAACTCCCCCCAACAACCCTCCCACCTTCTTTCCCATCACAACAACTTGGGAGATCACTGATCGCATTATCTAAACAAGTCTTGCAGTTTCCACTTGAAAGATCCCTAGTGCATTGAACCAGCCCATAAAGCTTCTTTGAACCTTCGAGGTCTATAACTCCAGCCGCGTACATTCTTGGGTCAGCGTACGCTGTGTTCGACAAACTGGTCAACAATCTCTTGGCTTCCAGGTTAAAGAACGTTGGATCACTTACATTGTTTATGTTGAGCAAGTAAAACTTAAACTCGTTGTCTATTTGACCAAAGAAGTTACTACTAGAATATTTCAAGAGGCATTGGTCATACCATATGGTTGCAGCCTTGTTGTTTGGACAACGTTTGCGAATTTCAGCACTAGCGTTAACAAAACAAGAAGCGCAGACTTCGCTTGACACGTCACCCTGACACAAAGACAGACCAAAGGTTTGAGCTTGGTATGGACCCGCGGAGCTCATTCCAAAGCCATTTGGAGGGGTTTTGTAGTGCAAGTTACCTAGGAGTTTGTTCAGGCTTTGATCATAAGGACTATAAGGTGTAAAGTTACCAGAATTTGTGGAACAAAAGTGGTAGAGAGGGTTAGCCCCAATAACCATTTGGACAAAGAGAAATAACAAAAGGACACCGATGTTGAAGGATGAAGACATCTTGTTGTATGAAGAATGATGAGTATGTATGATTTGTTATAAGTGGGTGATGTTGTAGGGTATGCATGCTCTATTTATTGGGTGGCGAACATCGTAACCTAAGAAGTAATACATGGTCAATTGTAAAAGGTTAGACCTTTTCAACTTATGATGTTTTCAACCTTCTGTTGGGTTTTTAATGGTAAGATCTTATGAAAGTGTAACATAATGCTAATTCTTCTCAAAACCCAGATATAACTTTGTCAATTTGTGGCACATGTAATAAGTCAATCTGTGGCAAATTAAACTAGCATATGATTTATTGTTTTATATTTAATAAAATACTTGTTTGAGTTGTCTACATTAATTAGGTTAGACTAAAATTGTGTTTGTTATAAAAGCCATAGTTTGAATCGTTTTGAGGCATATTACTAAGTCAGCTTTTGTCAACTTAATGATATATTATAAGCAATTTTTGCTAAAAAGCCTTCTTTTGAAATGGTCGATGTAGACAAAATCAATGATGAAACAAAGGTTGAACTTCCATATCATAATCATCTTTAGAACACGGGGAGTGGTGGCATTGTTTGGGTGGGGGAAGCCAGCCAACGCTGGCTAGCTAAGCCACTCCGGGCTAAGGTTGGTGTTAGTGTTGCCCTTTTGGCGGCGTCGTGGAACCATGAGTGGGCGGGGTGGCGGAGTGATGTGGCTAGCCATGATTAGACCTTCATTTTTAACCGTTTTACCTAGATGTCGGCCATATTCATTTGGTTTGGTGGTTTAATGGTAAAAGTTATTTTTTTTTTCAAAAAAACCATAAAATTTTTTACCTATAAATACCCTCCCACCCACCTTCAATTTTTTTACAAAATTCTTCAACCCACTCTCACACAAAACTCATTTTCTTTTCAACCAAACAACAAAACCGAAAATGGTGAACTAGAGGAGGAGGAGGAGATCGCGCTCATTACTTCGATCATCGACACACATCGTATGTTGCAACGCGGTCAAACCACGTACTGGGGACAAACCTTTCAACAATACCAACAGCACGTTGGTAACAATCACTATAATCTAAACACGTGCCAACACAAGGGGCGCGAACTAAGACCAAAGCTAGATCGGTTTAAAATTATTTTCGATCGTGTCCCTGCGGGGGACCTAAGCCACGACGATCGAATTGAGATCGTAAAGATCGAGTAGAGGCACGACGGAATCCAGAATTTAAGTGGGTTCCCCACTTTAATATTTATAGAACTTTGTAATTTTTTTTTAGGAATTATTAACTACTTAATAAGTTTTCTCTTTTACTTTTTAGGATTTATATAGTACTTTTTTATTTTTTAGGATGTTATGTATTTTTTTAAATAATATAAGATTGATTTGATTTTGTAAATCTCAACTATTTAAAACTAATAAAAAAGGCAGCCAACATGGCTGTCCAACGCTGCTAACCCACGTCACTTCCACACCCTATTTTTTTGGGTGGTTTGGTAGACCCCACTAACGCCACGTGTCGAGGAAAGCTCCCAACCCAAGCCCCACTCCCCGCATTCTTATTTACAACAAGTTTTAACTTTTCATAAAAGTTAGAAACATTTCATTTCATTATATATACAAACATTATAGATGTCAATATAGCAAGGGGCTGTTTGGTAGCCTCTGAATGGTCATTAAGAAGCTACCTTTTAATGGAACCATTAAAAATTTTACTAATAAGAAGGTAGAAGAATGTGATATGTGATGATTTACCATTAAAATGTTACCTCTTAACCATTGAGGTTACCTTTTATTCATTCAGAGGTTTTAAACCATTAAGAGGTAGCATCTGAATAGTCATTAAGAGGCTACCAAACAACCCCTAAGTGTAATAACTACATATTTAAAAGGGTCTACATATTTACACACCTTATTGCCTATTTGGACACCCTTCAAGACGCCTCGTATAGACCTATACGAGGCGTATAGCCTTTTTCAATTTCCAAGAGAATCTCTGATTATGTCATATTTTGTCTTATTTGCCTCGTATATGCCTCGTATAGGCCTATACTGGGCGTCTAGGGGAAAAAGACCATTTAGCCCCTGATTTAGGCCTATACTGGGGGTAAATTGGTCTTTTTTGCCTCTCTTATATGCCTAGTATAGGCCTATACTAGGCGTATATAAGGGTTTTTTTTTTTAACAAACATTTTAACAATATTAATCGTTTTAGCAAAACTTTTATACAAAAACAAGTTTTTTTATTTTAAATAATTAATATTAGGACCCCTCGTTGGTTTTTTTTTGAGTTGAAAAATGGATGTTTTGGTAGGGTAATTTGATTATTTTTGGAGGGTGATGTTTTTTGAGTAAAAAAATGAGTGTTTTGGTGGGGTAATTTGAGTTGTTTTTTTAAAAAAAGTTTTATTGTTTTTGTATAAAAGTTTGCTAAAACGATTAATATTGTATAAAATGTTTGTTAAAAAAAAAAAAAAAAAAAAAAAAAAAAAAACCCTTCAAGACGCCCAGTATAGGGCTATACTGGGGCTATACGAAGGGTCCAAAAGACCATTAAACCCCTGAATTGCCCCCAGTATAGGCCTAATTCAGGGCTATAATGGCCTTTTGGTCCACATAGACGCCCAGTATAGCCCTATACTGGGCGTCTTGAAGGGTTTTTTTTTGTTTTCTCTTTTTAAATATCAATAACACTAATATTAACTATAAAAAACTCATATTAATTATAATAACACTAATATTAATTATAAAAAAACTCATATTAATTATAAAAAAACTCATATTAATTATAATAACACTCATATTAATTGTAATAACACTAATATTAATTATAAAAAACTCATATTAATTATAATAACACTAATATTAATTATAAAAAAATTCATATTAATATCAATAACACTAATATTAATTATAAAAAACTCATATTAATTATAATAACACTAATATTAATTATACGATGCCTATACGAGACCTATAGGGGCCATATACTAGACTTATACTATACACTATACGATACGATACAACGCCCGTATACGTCGATAGGCCTATACAAGACCTATAAGGGACCTATACTACACTATATGATACGATAGTATCGTATTGTATCGTATAGTATGGTATCGTATTGTATCGTATAGTGTATAGTATAAGTCTCGTATAGGTCCCATATAGGTCTATACGAGAGCTATATGAGACATATATTATACTATACGATACGATACAACACGATAGGCTTATACAAGACCTATACGAGACTTATACTACACTACACTATACTATACTATACTATACTATACTATACTATACTATACTATACTATACTATACTATACTATACTATA
Organism: Helianthus annuus; assembly: GCF_002127325.2. Taxonomy (NCBI): domain Eukaryota; kingdom Viridiplantae; phylum Streptophyta; class Magnoliopsida; order Asterales; family Asteraceae; genus Helianthus; species Helianthus annuus. The sequence continues at coordinate 82,091,144 of NC_035435.2, forward strand.
CTATACTATACTATACTATACTATACTATACTATACTATACTATACTATACTATACTATACTATACTATACTATACTATACTATACTATACTATACGATACGATACGATACGATACGATACGATACGATACGATACGATACGATACGATACGATACGATACGATACGATACGATACGATACGATACGATATGATACGATACGATACGATACGATACAATACAATACGATATTAGACTATTGGATAAGATACAACACTCGTATAGGACTATAGGTGTGGTTTAGGTCCCGTTTAGGCCTATAGGCTTATACAAGACCTATATGGGACCTATACTAGACTTATACTATACACCATTTTTTTACTCAAAAAACATCACCCTCAAAAAACAATCAAATTACCCTACCAAAACATCTATTTCTCAACTAAAAAAAACCAACGAGGGGTCCTAATATTAATTATTTAAAATAAAAAAACTTGTTTTTGTATAAAAGTTTGCTAAAACGATTAATATTGTATAAAATGTTTGTTAAAAAAAAAAAAAAAAAAAAAACCCTTCAAGACGCCTAGTATAGGCCTATACGAGGCATATAAGGGGCAAAGGGTCACATATGAGGCCTATACGAAGGGTCCTATACGCCCAGTATAGGCCTATACGAGGCGTCTTGAAGGGGTCAAACAAGAAGTGACATGAGTCAGGCACTGATTTTGATGTAACCCTATACGCCTCGTATAGGCCTATACGAGGCCTATACGAGGCAAAGGGTGTCTAAATAGGCAGATAAGGTGTCCAAATAGATTGACCCATTTAAAATTCATAAGTGACACTGTATTGTAATATTGTAATAGTAATTATAAATCATAAGCTGTGAATAAATTAGAATTTTAAAAAATTGGCAGTTACTATTTAGGGTTAGTTATTAATATTTGCTAGTGATACATGAACTTTTTTTATAACAGCAAATTTTCAATACTTAAGTCAACATTTACCTTGTACTTACAAGAATATAAACTCAGAATCTTACATTTGTAAATTTGTAAAAGTAGACACCATACTACTAAACTAATAGACCAATAGGTTATAAGTATTAAGTAGTGAATTAGTGATACATGAACTGATAGAAACTTGTACTTCTCTTATCTTGAATAATTGCAGTAATTGTCTTTTACATATTTTTTTTTTCATTTATGTTTGTTAGGAATTTCTTCCTTATCACTACCTTTTTAACGCAAACTAGAATTACGACCCGCCGCAATACAGCGGGGATTCTTTAGTTATAACTAAGTCGATTTAGGACGTGCACGTTATGTTGAACCTGTCAAACGGGAAAAAATAGATGATGTAAAAACGTTCACCCACACACGCACGTTGCGTCGTGTTAATTCGCAAAGTTTAGAACGAAACGTGAAAAATGCTAAACCATAGACGCACGTTGCGATGTTTTAAGTCACAAAATTCATAACGAAGCATAAAGCTAAAAATTTGCGGAAAATGAAAACTATAAAGGACCAAAGTTGAAAGTAAAAAAGTTGTGAGGATAGATTGCAAAAGATAAAAATTTTTGTGTTGAAAGTAATAAAAAAAAATAGTTTTGGGTTAAAAGTAATTTATGAGATACTTTTGGATGAAAAGTAAAAAAATCAATTTTTTTTTTTTTGAAAAAGCCCCAAAACCAAGGTTACAACAACCATATGCATAACCATTTTTTCTTTGAAAAACCCTTAAAGCCAAGATTACAACACATAAGTAAAAAAAAATCAAAGTGGTTAAATCGCAAAAGATGGAAACATTTGAATTATAGAAGTAAAAAATCAAGCTAATCAAAGGGGTTAAATTGCCAAAGACTAAAATTTTAAACTTAAATTGTCATAGATTGAAACTTTAGGGTTAAAAAGGAAAGAAAAATTAAAAATTTTAAACTTAAATTTTCAAAGATTAAAATTTTAGGGTAAATTGTCAAAGATTAAAATTTTAGGGTTAAAAAGGAAACAAAGATTAGAAGTTTAAACTTAAATTGTCAAACATTAAAACTTTAGGGTTAAAAAGAAAAATTTCCATTTTTTTTGAAAGACTCCCAAAGCCCAACTTACAACACATATATGCACTAACATCTTACTTATTTATAGTGTTTAATGTTTAATTTGGAATTTCTTCCTTATCACTAACTTTTTTAACATCAAATTTGGATCACTAACGGATCACCGGAGTATTATCGTGCCACCAGCGAAACCACCCGATCATATCCATCTACACTAGTGAAGAAACACCAAACTAATCTGGTGATTAGTTTGTGGTTTTTGCCTCGACAAATAAGGTTAATCTTCTTTATCTCGTCTAGGTTGTGATGGTGATGATCCTGCAAAACACTAAACACACTGTTAAGCTCGTTACGAGGAGAGAAATATCTGGGTTCTCCTCGTAACCACCCTCCGGCTTGAGAATAAGTATATGCTTTAAGGATAAAAATGTGTGAATAAGAGTGAGAGAGCAAGAAAGTGATCCTTAAAGCTGTAGATGAAGTTCACTATTTATAGCCGGAGAGGTGTGGGAAGGAGATGGGCTGATGGGCCTTGGGCCTATGGTCGACAACAAGGAATATCCGTTATGTCCCCTCTGCCACGACCGTTGGTGCTTCTAGGCGAGACGTTAGCTGGCGCACGTTGAATGGATCCTCGTGTCCTGACCGTTGTCCTTGTTGTCTGGTTTGTCATCAGCGGCTAAGTGGAGATCGTGGAGCAGTGGTCGGCGCACGCTGATTGGTGCCACATATGCGTCCTTGTGTACCTTTTGGTCTCATATACAATTGCCAATCGTGGAGCATGGTCGGAAACAGCCTGTTGGAAGCTCATTGGCCTAGGATTACCTATGCTTCTTTCCTCCGCGCGACCATCGGGGATGTCCCGTGTAGCCGGCGCAAGTCCAGGAAGTAAGGGTTTTCATCCAAGGAGCCAAGTGTCAAATCTAGTCTTGTGTTGGCCTAGACCTCGCGTGTGACCTAGGTTGCACCTGATTAGCCGATGCGAGGTTGGGAAAGCTACAAAATTAGTCTCATAAGAGTATGGTCCCGCGCGCGACCTGATTGGTCGACGCAGGATTTGGGACCATTGTTGGTGCACGAAATGTCTGCTGACTACGTCTTATTGAGTCTTGTGTCTAGATAGGTTAAACGGGTGCATAAATGAGATTAAATTAGGGTTTGTATAGGTTTTAGAATACCTGGCCGTTTGAAATGGCCCTGCCCGTTTGAACTTGTTCTGGTCGTTTGAACCCTGGCCGTTTGAAGCATGTCCGTTTGAACATGTTGTGTCTCGTTCAAACGGACAGCCTGGCACTATAAATAGTGGTGTGTTCATTTCAAACGAACAGTAGTGTATGTGTGTGTTTGTGAGTCGAGGTGCTGTCGAATTTGTATCAGAATCATTGTAAAGACTCGCAATCAGTAATAGAAAGAGAAATTGGAAGGAACAAGCTGTTTTGACTTAGTTTACTCTGTTTCCGCCTTTGTAAACTGAGATGAACTACTTCTACTGACGTTTAAGGTCATCAGAACGGTCCAACAAGTGGTATCAGAGCTCAGGACGAGGAGTTCATATCAAATACAGCTTGAAATCACCGGATTATCTCACTTCTACCTTTCTTTTCTGATTTTGAATAGTTGTCACGGTTAAAATGGCTTGAAACGTTCACATATCAAACGAAATTCACTTTTAACCAATCCTTGACAATTTGGAACTAAAATTCGATCTAAAACTAATCGAAATAGTCGTGTCCGTTTGAAACTGTTCGAGAAAAGTGACGTCATCCGTTTGAAAAAGCATAGTCCGTTTGAACGTATCGTTTGAAAATTACAGTTCCGTTTGAAAACAAGTCCTATCGTTTGAAAACATACTGATCGTTTGAACAATCGTTTGAAAATGAGGTCCGTTTGAAATTGTCGTTTGAATTAGAATCATATCGTTTGAAGTGTAACCGTTTGAAGGTGGTCGTTTGACCATCTATGGTTTGAAACTATTGTTGTTTCAAACGGAACAACTCATTCCGTTTGAAGAGAGACAATCGTTTGAATACCTTTCGTTTGAAACTATTGTTAGTTTGAGTGATCTTGTTTGATTGTACAAAACTTGGTAAAAATGTTTGATGAACAAGAAAACAAGAATCTTGAAAATCTGAATAACTGGAAAAAGGAAGCTTGTGTGAAGGATGAATCGATGGAGATGTTGAAAGAAAGATTTTGGGAATTAATCCTCAAATTAGAAAAACATAAGGTTTGGTACTCAAATGATGAAAGAAAGCTAAAATTTGTTGATGCCTTACCTTTAGAATGGAATAAATTTGTGAATAATGAACTGAAACGGGATTCTTGGTTATCACGTACTGATTTAAAAAGTCTGTTCAACAAAGTTACAAATCAGAGTGGTTATGATTATCGAAGAAAAAGGGAATTATTGGATGAAATAAAAGAAGAATCAAAAAATATTGATTTGAATGTAATCATTGAAATAAGAAAACGAATTGATGTGTGTCTTGCAGCAAAAAAGAATACGAGATACAATATTAAGAGGGGTTGTTATATTGATAAAAATTCGAATCCTCTTGATTTTGTTAAATTTTTTTGTGCAGGTACATATGAAAAGATGAATGGAGATTGCTTGAAATGCGAAAAATCGAAAACAGACAATGTCAAACTTCTGAAGGATGTAGAGAGTTTGACATTGGAAAACAAAAATTTGAAGATCGAGAAGAAAGTTGATGAAGAACAGATTCTGGGTTTACGTTTAAACTGTGAAAAATTGAGATCTGATAATGACAAACTTTTAAAGATTGTTGAGAGTTTGTCATTAGAAAACAACAATTTTAAAAAATTGGAAAATGATTTCAAAAGTCAAATAAAGATTTTACAAGATGAGAGAGATATTTTTGGCAAGAATAATTTGGAAAAACAAAGCGAAATAAATTCTCATCTTGCTAAAATTATTCGACTTGAGCATGAAGCTGAAGATGCTCAAAAGAAAATTGCTGAGTTTGAAAAAGATTTTGAAAGCAAAAGCAAATCTTCAGAAAATGATGATTTCTGGATAAAACTGGAAAACAAGAATCTAAAAGAGAATGAAACAAGATTTCAAGAACAGTTAAAAGTCGTGGAAAATGAAAAATTTGTTCTTGAAAATCTTAAAATTGAAAATGAAAATTCTATCAAGTCTCATCTTGAAAGAATATCTCAGCTTGAAAATGAAGCTGAGAATTCAAGAAACAAGATTGATGAACTTGAAAAGAAATTGAAAGGTTTTGTGACTGCATCAGATAGTTTGAATTTTCCCTGTCCAAAACCAATCAATTCTGTTCCAATAAGTGACAATATCACAAATTTTGACAAAGTCAAAATTGAAGATTGTGATGACAAATCTGATGATGAAAAAGAAAAGAAAAATATTTTTAGATTTACAAGAAAAATTTAAAAATACTGTTTTACATTCTACTGAGTAAGGTGAATGCTCAACGCAAAAACCTGTAAAGAAGAGTGTGGAACAGAAACAAAAAGATAAAAATTTGAAAAATTTTCAAAAAGAAAATAAAGCGCTCATCAGATAAATCATCTAATCACAGCAAAAAATCACAAAAATTTAAAACTCAAAAATAGTTGGTAATCAGTGGTGCAGGTTTGACCACAGTGCTCAAATGCCAAATCAAGAATACAAGAAGAGAAATGACTACCACAAGGCAACTCAATGCTATGATCTAAGTGTGTGGTATGAAAAAGGTGTACGATATGAAAGAGAGAAGAAGTATGATAACAGAGTGTGTTACTCTTGTGGCTATCAAGGACACATTGCTGTTAACTGCCAAAGTCAGAGATTTGAAACAAGAAGGTGCTTTAACTGCAACATCAGAGGACATATTGCCAGAGATTGCCCGAGGAGATCGATGGGAAGATCGAGGGTTGAATCTCAGAGAATAGTAAAGAAACCAGTCAACGTCAAGCCCAAAGAATAGAAGGTTCAAGAACCTAAAGTTCAGGAAACAAAAGTAAAGCTTTCTCAGGGGCAAAAAGACAGACTGCGCAAGAAAAGAAAGAAGGCCAGAGAGTATCTGAAAAGGATTTTGTCCTCGGATACAACAAGAAAATCAGAGAAGAGTTCTGATAAATCGTCTTGCTCTCCAAAGAATGACAAATCAAGCAAAACGAATTCATCAGATGCAAATCTGAGGACAGAATGGAGTGTGAAGAAAGGAAAAGTTCCTGGTGATGAATTTGTTTCTTCTGAAACAAAAGAGCCAGTTGTTGGCGATGAATCTGACTCATCAAAGTCAGACAAGCGACATTCAGGCAATGATTCTGGTTCGTCAAAACCAGAAGAGCCAAGTTTTGAGGTAAAAGTGTCAAAAACACCCAAGGCTGGTCAGGCTTGGGTGAATCTATTCAAATAGAAAAACCTGACTTGCCGGAGTTCCCAGGTTGGTAAGCGTGGAACATGAATCGGCACATTTCTTGAGAAATTTCACTATGGTGATTTTTCGACCTACATGTGGTAAATCAGGGATATTAAGTTGTACTTGATTTTCTACAAGTGATTAAAGAAAAACAATGTGATGAAAGAACCCCGAATTTGTGAAATGACACACAAAACTAATTTTCCGGAAAAATCATTTTGACTAAAACAAACTTAAGTGTTTTGAAATCTAAATGGGAAAATAGTTTGTTGTCAGGGGGAGTTCTGATTGTTTATGCAAAATGAATGGCGAATTGAAGTGATTCGATATCAGTTTGTCATTTTATTTGTACAGTTTGTTTTCAAATTTTCCTTGAAAATCAAAATTGAAACATATTTTGATTTTAGGGGGAGAAAAATTTAAAAAAAAATTAGAAAATTTGAAAATTTCAAAAACATTGAAAAATAAAAAATGAGATTTGTTGAGAAAAGAGGAAATGATAGTACATCAGTGGACTATCACGGCATGCTAACGAAATAAATTGTCAAAAGTTATAAATGGTCTCACTGATGATGTGACGATAGGTTTTCCTACATTTAGTAAATTTATTTGGGATATAAACCTAAAATTTCAAACTTGTGAAATTCGTGGGGAACACTACTTGGATATATAGGTGACCCCTGAAATCTCGTTTGAAAGGTCTCGTATTCTGATATACTAGGTGTTTATACTCTATGATGTCTGGGGTATTATTCCGGGACTTCTGCTGAACGGTAGTTCTGACCTATTCCTTGGCTAATACTTTATCCATAATGCTTGAAATATAGCATAAAGCCCTCAGCTGATTAGACAATAAAATTGATAATCATCTATTGTAGCTGAAAAGATCCTCTAAAGGGGACATACTGCAAAGTCGAAACTGATATCTCTCTGCTGAATGGAAGTTCTGACCTGAGATCCCTCAGTTCTCGCATTTAACCCCTAATTTATGAACAGATATCATTGTAGTATTCTTGCCTGTAAGACTGAATATTGGGATTCTGGATACGGGAGTATATTCAAGAGGTGGGACACATGAATTGAGCTAAGTTCCTAAAACATCTAAATCGTATCCTGAATAGATTGAAAATTGTGTGAAAATTTAAGAGGATAACTATATCGTCAATCAAGGTGAATCGTTTAGAACTTAATATGATTAAAGCTTAACGGTGCTTGTGATTTATCTCGTGAACTGATATGATCCTCTTTCAAAACTCTCAAAAATATTGTTTGTCTATATTTCTTTACTGTATTTCATTCAAAAACAAAAATCCAAAAAGATTTTCGAAGTGTTTTAGCATAAAATTTTCAAAAATCCAAAAAGATTTTTGACAGCTGATTTTGAAGAACTGATATTCAAAATTCTAAGTGCTAAACATGATGAATTGGATTGGGAAATTGTGTTGGAAATTCTTTGAATGACATATATAAACAGTTTGAAAGATTGTATATTTGGTTAATCAAGGTCATTCATTTGAACTTGATGTAACTAATATATGTGTTAATGATATCTACCAGGAAGTTTAGTGTTACAAATTTATGAAATTTATGTTGAGGTAGAGAATGTGTAGGTTAAACAGGTTTGAAGACTTCATTATTCCCACGGAAGCTAATTGTCAAAGCTTGAACCAGAAACTTCAGATCCCAGCATACTGAGAGGAGGAGTCTGTGAAAGGGGGAGTCTGGATCAACAGCAAAATGGAGGTCTGAAGATGGAGCTCGGAAAAGATGTTGAATCTGTGAAGATTGAGTTGTTACAATGAAGAGACAAAGTTGTGAAAAGACCAAGACTAAAGACTCAGGCGCTGAAGACTACGTCTACATCCAAGGGGGAGTCTGTTGGTGCACGAAATGTCTGCTGACTACGTCATATTGAGTCTTGTGTCTAGATAGGTTAAACGGGTGCATAAATGAGATTAAATTAGGGTTTGTATAGGTTTTAGAATACCTGGCCGTTTGAAATGGTCCTAGCCGTTTGAACTTGTTCTGGTCGTTTGAACCCTGGCCGTTTGAAGCATGTCCATTTGAACATGTTGTGTCTAGTTCAAACGGACAGCCTGGCACTATAAATAGTGGTGTGTTCATTTCAAACGAACAGTAGTGTATGTGTGTGTTTGTGAGTCGAGGTGCTGTCAAATTTGTATCAGAATCATTGTAAAGACTCGCAATCAGTAATAGAAAGAGAAATTGGAAGGAACAAGCTGTTTTGACTTAGTTTACTCTGTTTCCGCCTTTGTAAACTGAGATGAACTACTTCTACTGACGTTTAAGGTCATCAGAACGGTCCAACAACCATGTCCCTTCAAGTCCCCCCAGTCCAGTTCTGCGTCCATACGCGAGGCAAGTGGTTGAAGCTCTGGACTAGAAAAATTAATAAGTTAGGTCTGCGCTTGTTCAGGTTTTTAGAAAGCATCTTCTAAGCTAGAAAGAGCTGGCGCGCGTGTAATGTGGTGCAATTCACGCGGCACAGCTGTCTAGCTGGCGCGTGTGTAGTGTGATGTAATTCACACTGCGCAATTGTCTAGCTTGTTTGTGAAGTGACATGCTACTTTGTGCAGGAAAATTCTTGGAATTTAAAAGAGCAAAGTCTGTGCTTGCTCTGTTAGTTAGAAAAAATCTTCGATGCTAGAAATGCTGGTGTAACGCCCCGCTTTTTCATAACTTTCCTTATTTAGAAGGCTTGCAATGCATTTCTATTTTCGGAAGTTTTTTCCTCTTGTAATCGTATTTCGTTTCGTATCTTTGTAAACCAAGACTTCGATCAGAATAAAATTGATTATTTCATAAGGATTATACCTTGTTTGTTGGATATACTTATACTTTAGCCCATATATACATTTGGTGCGACATCGTGATACTCATGTTAACTTACAAATAATGCTTAACTTCATACATTACACACATACTTTTGCAATTAGAATATTTAATCCACATTTCCCTTGCTTGATTTAACTGAAACATATCCGTGTTATGCTTAAAACATAATGAAGTACCTTATTTACATTCACACATGAAGTTAAGTGATAGTTACATACCTAACTATGCATGATACATACTTGATTCATACCTTCACTTCTTATGTTAGACTAACATCTAAAATACGTCATGTGTATACATAATCGGACCCAAATACGAGTTATATATGCACTAAATACCATAAAACACCCTTAATACCAAACACAAAGGACTAAATCTGCCAAGAAAACAAAGATTTATGCGCTGGACCTTGGTCGTGTCACGCGGCCCATCACCTGGATCCTGGCGTGACCCGCCTGCGGGATCAATCCGCATAATTTGTATTTCTATGCGCTAATTGGCTAAGTTTTTTGTTTCCTGCCTTAACTCCCACCTAATTGCACTTAATACTCACCTAACTCAAACCCTAATCCCTCCCCTATATAACCAACCTCTCCCATACTCATTTTCCACTTTACAAACGACAAATCACTCTCAAAAACACTCTCAATCTCATCTAAATTTCTCGAACTTCAGCAGGAAGTCCAAATGATTCAAAGTGAGTTCTAGCTCACTTCTACTACTATTTTCTTCTCATTTCTTCTTCTTCTTCTTTAACACTTGGATAACCTCTAGGAAGGTTTTCACAAGATTACCTTGGTAATCTAAGGTGAAACCTCACCAAATTTGAGGTCCAAAGTGGATTAAACTTTTTGCTTGTTTTTATCTTCTTGTATGTTCATATTCTTGCTAATAATTTGGTGGAATCGTGTACCCACCAAGCTCACAATTAAGTCTATGGTTGTGGGTTTGTGTTGAGGTGATTACCATCAAAGCTATGAGTTCAAACACTCATTATATTTCTGTTTATACATGATAAAATCGAATGATGAAAGCAAGCACAAGTCATCATCTTTCATATGATGAACTTGTGACTTGTGAAGTGTGAACAAATGGAAGCTTTGGCTTTCCAAACTAAGTTCCACTCCTTCATTTGAGCCTTGTGTGTAAACACTCAAGTGACTTACTAGAATCAAAGTACCTTAGCCCCGTCTAGCCTCCCTCATTTAGTTAATTCTTTTCATGATGTGTTGGCACACCCGGGTTGTAGAGTACTTGGTCGCTTGGGCTTATGTTAGTTAGATTTACTTCTTGTTATTCATGACCCTCTGAACCATCCTTGTGATGGTTTGTGTAGTGGTGAATCAAATAATGAGGTATTAACTCCATGCTTGACATACTTGATGCTACATGATTATTTATGGTTGGAGTTAGTTTAAGGTACTAATATTATCATGTGAATATACATATAACTATATAAAACAAGGCTGAAATTGTGATGCTAATCAACCTATGATTAACCATCATAAACTTAGGCTAATATATCTATAATCTAAGATACTCGTTGATGATTCTAATGGGCAATTTGGGACCCATGAACCACATAACATAGTGTCATAAACGAGCTCTTAGAACTAGATATTACTTTCGTATACATACTTTTGATACTATAAATTCCAAGTCCGAATCTTCCATTCCAAATCCATAAACTTGCATCCTTCGTTTCCCCATGTAGGGTGACTTGGTGATTCCATCCTCAAACCTACAACTCTTCACAGGATTATAAAGTTTGAAGATTTGCAAAACTGTGAGTTCACTTTACCCATTTTTGTTTTACACATTTTTGGGTGCTACATGTTAGTCTATTAAAATCACAAACATCACATACTTTATGCAATGCACAAAACAATCCAAATACATGCATACTTACTTGTTATACTTGATTCATATTGTTGGGTGATTCTTATGTGATACGCATGTCATTAACTTCGTACGAGTCTCCATTTAACATGTATAGCGCTATAAGAGTAATGCACCACCCGTGAATGAGAGGTCATGTTAAATTTAATTATTGCGGTAATCAGAGGGTTGACTTGAATATTGCATGCCATTGATATGTTAATCTTGATAACTTAGGTTGCCATGTGGATTCGTTTTAAACATTTTTATACTTATTCTATATACTTAAAACTTGTGTACTCGTCAATGCTTTTTGTGTTGAACTATACTTCTAACATGTTACAGGAGGATGATGATGATGATTATGATGAAATCTAGTAGGGACGACACTAGAAACGCATAACGAAATACTAGAATTGTTATCTCATTTTGTTGAACTTGTTTTGTCTTTTCGATGTTGTAATTTGAATTTCTTATGATGTGCTTGACAATTCATGTTATGAAATGAAATTGGTTTTGAATAACAAATAATTCAAATAAACCATGACAAATGAGACATTGATCATAACCACTAAGCTACACTTATCCGTTTCTTGTTAACTAAGGCCCATCATATGTGCAATCTTCATCCAACTAAGACAGAAATGAATTGTCTTAGTTCAATTTTTCATCAATACACATCCTTGAACTCAAAATCGTCAAAAATAACATAAAATCATAATATACATATTAAGATTTATTTACACAGAATAACACATGAGTTATATAAATTTCCTAACATAAATGGTTAAAATTTAGGCACTAAAAGAACACCTAAATGGCTTAAACCAGTGGCTCCGATACCACCTTCTGTCGCAGCCCCCCACCCCACCCCGGGAGTGGACGCCGTGAAACACGAGACGGTAGTATCGGTGTTTATTAAATTTGCAGCGGAATTAAAACATCAAGATCGTAGTTAGGAAATAATTTCAGAGTTTGCAAAACACCAAACTTTTATATTAAACAAATGGGAATAAACCCATATTTCGTTTATCATATATATATAGGGTGTAAAAAACAACATGTATCACAGAAAGCACTTTCTTTATTATCGATCGAAGAACAACAAGAGCTATGAAATCAGATACAAAACATACAGCTTTCACAACAAAAACTCACTGATCATCGACAAGATGATCAGACTCACTCACAATTGACCCGTACAAGAATCGAGACTTCAATTCAAGACACACAAGATCAAACTTGAAACCCTAGAGAGAGAAAGTGCAGTGAGTAGCGAAACAAAATATCTGATCTAAGATCTAAAAGAGAGCAGACACTCTTTTATATAATCGGTGATATGCAGCCCAAGTCAAGTAGCAGCCCACGTCAATTCAGCCCAAGCCAAGTAGACAAGTAGCAGCCCACGTCTCGGTCCATGTCCTCTTCGCAGCAACAAGCCCAAAAGCACATATATGAGGAAAACATAAAAAAGAAATTATAAGAAACAATGACAAACTAATGGAATTGAAATATTATCAGATAGTGAGAGTATATTTTTAACACCCCCCCACAATTCCATTATTGGAACATATCAAACATCTTTAATTCACTACACAACTGCTGATGATTTTTTACTAACACACCCTTTGTAAACAAGTCAGCTAATTGATTTTCAGAATTAATACCAAGACATTTCAAAACACCTTTTGAAATTAAATCTCTCAAGAAAAACAGGTCTAATTCGAAATGTTTGGTCCTGTCGTGAAAAACTGGATTTGCTGCTATTGATACAGCAACATTATTATCACAAAACAATCTAATAGGAATATTAACAATAACCTGAAGTTCACTTAACAAATTTTTCAACCAAATAGTCTCACACGCAGCAGCACACATAGCTCTATATTCAGCTTCTGCTGATGACCTAGACACTGTTGTTTGTTTTTTGCTTTTCCAAGACACTAAACAATTGCCAAGAAATATGCAAAAACCAGTGACAGATTTTCTGGACACTAAACATTTTGCCCAATCAGAGTCGGCAAAGGCAGTTAAATCAAAAGTGTCACCTTTTTTGAATAGTAATCCTCTACCAAGAGCATTTTTAAGATATCTCAAAAGATGAAAAGCAAGTTTTAAATGACCTTCTGTAGGACTATGCATAAATTGACTTAAAACATGTACTGTATATGCTATATCTGGTCTAGTGTGAGACAGGTATATTAATTTTCCTACTAGTTACTGATACCCAGTTATGTTTTGCAAAGGACCATTATTACTATCAAGCAATTTATTGACAACATGATTTTGATATATAGGAACACTAACAGGTTTACAACCGAGCATTCCATATTCAGACAACAAATCAGTGCAATACTTCCTTTGTGATAAACAAATACCACTTTCGCAAGACAATACTTCTATACCTAAAAAATATTGTAACAAACCAAGATCCTTTATTAAAAACCTGGTTTTCAGATCTTGTTTAACGTTTTCAATTTCCGTTACTGAGTTACCAGTGATGACTATATCGTCTACGTAAACAAGCAACACAATAAACACATTGCCTTTATTTTTTACAAATAAAGAAGTATCACATTTGCTTTGAACAAAGCCAAAATCAAGTAACGCACTAACAAGTTTTTCATTCCACATTCTTGGAGCTTGTTTAAGCCCATATAATGATTTCTTTAATTTACAAACTTTAGAGGAGTCAAATGAGCCATAACCCTCCGGTAAACACATATAGACTTCCTCTTTTAAGTCACCATATAAGAATACATTATTAACATCTAATTGAAACAATTTCCAATTGTTTTGAACAACAGGTGACACAATACACCTAACGGTAACCAGTTTGACAGCTGGAGAGAAAGTCTCTTCATAATCAACTCCTTCTTTCTGGCTAAACCCTTTCGCAACTAGTCTAGCTTTGTATCTTTCTATTTCTCCGTTTGCTTTATACTTTATCTTATATATCCATTTACAACCAACAATGCTTCTATTATGAGGTTTATCTACCACAGCCTAAGTATCATTTCTATGCAATGCATGAATTTCTTCATTCATTGCATTGATCCAATTGGGATCTTGAATAGCCTCTCTATAATTTCTGGGCTCAAGATTTTTAGATAACTGATGTGTTGCAAACGCATCTTATTTTCCTTGTGTATTTTGTATATTATTTTGATAGTTTAGAGTCATTTTTATAATATTTAGGCATATATTTTATTATTTATTATTATTACAGTTCCTGATGCAAATGGAGCGGAAATGAATAAGAATGAAATAACCAGTCAGTTGGGTAGAGTAGACCGCCAGTGACCGAAGAAAATTTGCCGCTATTTTTTATGATTGGGCCGAGTTCACTTATCTCTATATTATTAAAGTTGGAGGGCCAAATTATAATTAAAGGAAAGTTGCTTTAAAAATAAGTCATAAAAGATGAGGGATTAAAAGTGCACATTGTGTGAAAGTGAAATTAATTCCCTAAAGTCATGAGAAAAGTAAAGGAATTCACGTGAGTGAATTGTGAATTTGGTTTGGGTGTTGACCGAAGGAAAAAAACAAGTTGACCGCTAATTTTCATTTGATTTGGGCTCTTATTTCGTCGCTACTCCAGGCCCACGTCAATTTTAGTAATTGACTAAAGTAAGAATATGCATTGGATTCAATTGATGATACTTGGGGAAAAAGAAAATAAAAGAGGAAGCGGCCATATTGTTGTTGACCTAAGGCAGCAACAAATATATATATTGTTCTTTTTGTTTTGAGGGGAGATAAGCACAACATACGGCAGAAGACATCAGAGGCACAAAAGGAGAGCAGGACAGTTGACGGCAGAAGGCACGCAAGAAAGAAAAAAGAAAAAGCTAGGAGGTCAAAGATTGAAGCTAGAGACGCTACGGGTTCGATTTTACACGCGTATTTTTATAGTTTCTTCATAGCTTTCATGTTGAACCTAGTTATGTTAAATTGTTTTGACATGTTTTTCGTTATGTTGAACTTAGAATCTATGCTTGTTTCGTTTTTGAACATGAGTAGCTAAACTTTTATGCTACCTAGGTCGTATTGATGAATATTTTGTGACTTATAACTTTTGGTTTTGGATAATATAATTTTTGGCTTAATGTTTTGGTAAAATATCTTTGTGTTGTTGATGATAATGCGTATGAATGCTTATAGTAATCGGTTTACTTGATTGTTGCTTTGCGTTTTCTCTACGTTTGTTACTTTGGTAGTTTCAGATCTAGGGTTACACGTGATTTTCCATAGACTTTGTGTTAGTGGTATAATCTAGAGGTTTCTTGTCTTAGATAACCCTATAAGCAACCTTGTGAGTCTTTGAAATTAGTGTTTTGCCACTCTTGAGACCGGGAGGAGATAGAGTGTCAATTTGTCTAGTTCTTGGGTTTTGGGTAAAGGTGAGACCGGGAGGTGAACCTAGCTTGATTTCCTTAGTTCCTAGCAAATTTGAGTTGTTATCATCAACCCTAGATTACCCCTTCATACTTTCGGGTGTGTTGTGATTAGCGAGACCGGGAGGTGAGCGAGTCATTTGGGTACCTTAGCATTCCCTAGTGAAGTGAGACCGGGAGGTGATCTGATCTAGTAACCGGTGATTTACACGTCCACTTTAGGATTGTCCGAGAGGTGTTAGTGAGACCGGGAGGTGATCTAGCAGTTTATAGGATTTTCTTGAGTTAGTCGTATTTTTAGGAACCCGGTAGCCATTCCACTATCCAATTCCGAGAGTTGTAAGTTACGGGTAGGATTCTAGACCTAGGTAGCTGTTTTTCTCCTAGCATTTGAGTTTTCCTTCAGTTTCCTAAGTCTTCTGCTTTCTTTTTGTCTGAGTTTATTTATTTGCTTATTTAGTATTTAGTTAAAACCAATCTTTCAAACAAACAAATTATTAGGCTAGGGCTCGATAGAGGTTTAGAATCAAGAGTCGCTAGATTGTGTCCACGGTTCGATACTCGGACTTACTTGTTTTACTACTTACGACCGGTACACTTGCCGGTAGTGTGTGGTTTACGGGTTTTTCCAATTTTTAAAACTTGTTGAATTTAATTAACATATATTTCACACATCAAGTTTTTGGCGCCGTTGCCGGGGACACAGTGCGCTTTTGAGGACGACCCGAGTCGGGGATTTAGCCATTTTACTGCTTTCTTAGATTAGTTGTTTTTGTTATTTCTTAGTTAAAAAAATAAAAAAAAAATAGTAGGTTTGTTTTTTTTAGGATACTTGCTAGTTCTGTGTGCCTACTTGTTTAGCTAGCTTGTTTGTGATTCGTGCCTTTTTATACTTGCTTTTCAGTGTATGCACACACGTTCCTCGGGCCCACCTGATACTTCACCATTCTCTGAACCCGAACGCGAGTTTCACCGTCGTTTACGCCAGCCACAGGTACTTCTTCCTGATCTTGTCTTTTCTGTAGTTATGGCTGACCGTAGGACCGTTGCTGAGCACATTAGTGTTGCTCCCACCACCGTTCGCTCGAGCATCACACTTCCTGCTGTAGAGGCGAACAACTGGACCATCCCACCCACCTTGATCAATACCATTACCCATTCGGTCCAGTTCCATGGTTTACGAGACGAGGATCCACATGCTCATCTGACTAGATTCGGTAGGGTCTGTAGTACTTTCCGCCTTACGGGCGTTACTGAGGAGGCCATTCACCTTCGTTTGTTTCCCTTCTCACTCACTGATCAGGCTGCTATCTGGTTGGACTCCCTCCCACAGGGAGCAATCACTACTTGGAATGATCTTCAATCTAAATTCTTACAGAAATACTTCCCACCTGCAAAAACCGCTCGTCTTAGAAATCTCATCTATGCATTCACTGAGCAGCCAGGGGAGTCTTTCTACGAGACATGGGATAGGTTTAAGGCGCTGCTAAACAAGTGCCCACACCATGGGCTTGAGGAGTGGAGAGTCGTGGAGAAATTCTATAATGGAGTTTCTGAAGCGACTAAGAGACTGCTTGACTCCACAGCAGGAGGCAACATGATGAAGACCAAGACTGCTGCTGAGTGTCTTGAGATGATGGAGGATCTAGCCACCAGTACTTATACCGAGCCAGGCTCCGGGGGCGTTACTGCTGCCTCTAGGGGTATTCATACGGTAGATTCTAGCGTAGCTTTAGCCGCCCAGGTCGAATCCTTGACAAAGATGGTCAAGGACATTCAGGTTAAGATTAGCTCTAAGTGTGAGGTGTGTAGAGGTGGGCATGAGACGGTAGATTGCCCGGTAGGATCTGAGGAGGAGTTGAGTTTTGTCCAGAACCAGGGACGAGGCCAGGGTTACAACTCTGGATGGCAGTCACGCCAAACCTCGAACTGGCAGGGCAGGAATCCCCCTGGATTCTAGCCTCGCCAGAGTCTGTTTCAGACCCCATCTGATGGACAGAACAGTGGAGAGTCTAAATCTGAGCTGAGCGAGTTTTTGAAGAGGAATGAGGAGAGTCAGAGTAGGACGAATAAACTCCTAGAGTCGATAGTGATGCAGGGTGAGGCTAGGCATCAGGAGCAGGTCAAGAAAAATCAAGAGTTTGAGCTCATGTTTAGGAATCAGGGGTCCACCATAAAGAGTCTAGAGAGGACCGTGGGAGAGATGGCCAATAGGATGACTGAGAGGCCAGTAGGTACATTCCCTAGTAGTACCCAGACTAACCCAAACGCCACTGCAAAGGCAGTGACTACTAGGAGTGGTAGAGGGGTAGAAGTAGAGAAGCCGGTCGATGAGGTCGAGGAACCGGTTGACGAGGAGATTGAGATGGAGACTCCTTCTGGCGATGTGCACCCTAGGCTGCGCCCAGCAAGTACAACACAGTCCAGCGAGTCTTCGGGAGAGAAGAAGAAGGAGAAGGAGCCACTTAGAGTCTATAAACCCACAGCTCCTTACCCTGGTAGGCTTTTAGCTAAGAGCGATTCTGAACAGTATTCACGGTTCTTGGAGATGCTGAAAAAACTCCATGTGAACCTTCCTTTCATCGAGGCTCTAGCTAAAATGCCTAAGTATGCCAAGTTCCTAAAGGATCTTCTCACAAATAAGAAGAAACTGGAGGAGCTGTCTACTGTCACTCTTAGTGAGGAGTGTTCTGCAGTCGTGCAGAACAAGCTTCCTAAGAAGATGACCGACCCAGGGAGTTTCACCATCCCGTGTCTGATCGGAGACCTTACTGTCAGCCATGCGCTGGCCGACCTAGGAGCTAGCATTAACCTCATGCCTTACTCCATTTTCGCTAAGCTCAATCTAGGGGAGCCATCTCCTACGCGCATGAGCCTTCAACTCGCAGATCGATCTGTGAAGTTTCCACGTGGTATCGTAGAGAATATGCTTGTCAAGGTTGACAAGTTTGTGTTTCCGGTGGATTTCGTCATTCTTGATATGGACGAGGATTCTAAAGTTCCACTTATTTTAGGACGTCCATTCCTTGCTACCGCCCGAGCCGTCATTGATGTTCTTGATGGTAAGCTTACTCTTCGCGTCGACGATGATGCAGTCACCTTTGACATCCAACATTCGATGAAGCATACGCCGCAGCATGACGACACTCTTTACTTTATAGACACTCTTATGTCACATGTGGGTAGTTTTCTCGGTGAGGTTTGCGGTAGAGAGTCTATAGAGACCCAGATGTTAGGGGTAGATGTCGAGGGCATTGAGTTGACCGAGTTCGACCTAGAGCAGGATTCACCATTACCATCTAGCGAGCCATCCATAGGATCTGAGTGTTCTAAGGTTTCTGAGGTGTTCGAAGTGTTAGAGAGAGAGGCTCCTGAGGAAAAACCATCAGTGGAGATACCCCCACCTCTAGAGCTGAAGGAACTGCCATCTCACTTGGAGTATGCATTCCTTGGCGAGGGATCTCAGTTGCCCGTCATTATTTCATCGAGTTTGACGGAGGAGGAGAAGGAGAGACTGATGGTTGTTTTGAGGGCGCACAGGCATGCTATTGCCTGGAAGTTAGTAGATATCAAGGGTATTAACCCTTCCTTTTGCACCCACAAAATTCTTATGGAGGAGGAGTATAGACCAGTGGTACAGCCGCAGAGGAGGCTGAACCCCAATATGCAGGATGTGGTGAAAAAGGATGTGTTGAAGCTACTCGACGCCGGCCTGATTTACCCGATCTCTGATTCTGCATGGGTTAGCCCTGTCCAGGTAGTACCCAAGAAGGGGGGTATGACTGTGGTGGTGAACGAGAAGAATGAATTGATACCTACCAGGACAGTCACCGGATGGAGAGTCTGCATTGACTACCGCAGACTTAATGATGCCACTCGCAAGGATCACTTTCCCTTGCCGTTTATTGATCAGATGCTTGAGCGACTGTCGGGGCAGCAATTCTATTGCTTCCTTGACGGTTTTTCCGGTTATTTCCAGATTCCCATCGCACCGGAGGATCAGGAGAAAACCACCTTTACATGCCCCTACGGCACCTTTGCGTACCGACGCATGCCGTTTGGACTATGTAATGCTCCGGCTACTTTCCAGCGCTGTATGGTGGCCATCTTTCATGAGCTTATCGAGGACTCCATGGAGGTTTTCATGGATGACTTTTCTGTTTTTGGGAGTTCCTTCGATTCGTGTCTGCGTAATCTAGATCGAGTGCTAGCTCGTTGTGAGGAGACGAACCTGATGCTTAATTGGGAGAAGTGTCATTTTATGGTTCGTGAGGGGATTGTGTTAGGTCACAAGATTTCACACGCGGGGCTTGAGGTGGATCAGGCCAAGATTGATACGATTTCTAAGCTCCCGCCGCCTACTTCTGTGAAATCTATTAGGAGCTTCTTAGGTCACGCAGGATTCTATCGCCGCTTTATTCGTGACTTCTCTAAGATAGCTAGGCCTATGACCCAGTTGTTGGAGAAGGACAGGCCATTTGTTTTTGATGCCGAGTGCACTAGGGCCTTCGAGTTGTTGAAGGAGAGGCTTGTTACTGCTCCCATTCTTGTGGCTCCCGATTGGAGTTTTCCGTTTGAAGTCATGTGTGACGCTAGTGATTCTGCTGTTGGAGCCATCTTAGGGCAGCGTAGGGATAAGCATTTTCATCCCATCTATTACGCTAGCAAGACCCTAAACGATGCTCAGGAGAATTACACCACGACTGAGAAGGAATTGTTAGCGGTCGTGTTTGCATGCGACAAGTTTCGGTCCTACTTAGTGCTTTCTAAGACCATTATTTTTACCGATCACGCTGCACTTAGGTACTTGTTCGCAAAGAAGGACGCGAAACCCAGGTTGATTAGGTGGATTCTCTTGCTCCAGGAGTTCGACATAGAGATTAGGGATAAGAAGGGAGCAGAGAACGTGGCTGCTGACCACCTATCTAGGCTTGAGAATTCGGAGAGTGAGCTGTCTAGCGGGGGGACAATAGGCGATTCCTTCCCACATGAGATGTTGATGTATGTGAGGGCCCAAGAAGAGGGCTATCCCTGGTTCGCAGATTTTGCGAACTACCTGTCCACAGGAGAGCTTCCACACGAGATGCCATACCAGCAGAAGAAGAAATTCTTTGCCGACCTTAAATTCTACATATGGGAGGATCCTTATTTGTTTAGGATAGGTGCGGATCAGATGGTTAGGAGGTGTGTGACTAAACCCGAGACTCGTAGTATTCTTGAGCATTGTCATTCGGGGCCCGCTGGTGGCCACTTCGGGGGAGCGTATACCGCTAAGCGAGTGTTTGATTCGGGGTTTTATTAGCCCACCATCTTTAGGGACGCCCACGAGTTTGTTCGTAGTTGTGATGCTTGCCAGAGAGCCGGCAACATCTCATCCCGGAATGAAATGCCCCAAAACCCCATCCAGGTGGTTGAGATTTTTGATATCTGGGGCATCGATTTCATGGGACCCTTCCCCATGTCACGTGGGAGTCGTTACATCCTTGTAGCTATCGATTATGTGTCTAAGTGGGTAGAGGCGAAAGCTTTGGCCACTAATAGTGCTAGGGTTGTAGTGAAGTTTCTGAGAGAGTTGTTTTCTAGATTCGGCACTCCTAAGGCCATCATTAGTGATCGTGGCACCCATTTCTGTAACTCGCAGATGGAGAAGGTGTTGAAGCGCTATGGGGTCACCCATCGGCTCTCGACTGCCTATCACCCTCAGACGAGTGGACAGGTGGAGAATGCCAATCGTGGCATTAAGCGTATCCTAGAGAAGACTGTCGGACAGAGTCGCATTGACTGGGCCGACAATTTAGATGACGCACTCTGGGCTTTCCGCACTGCATATAAGACACCTATTGGGACCACACCCTTTAGGATGATTTATGGGAAAGCGTGTCATTTGCCGGTTGAGTTGGAGCACCGGGCGTATTGGGCCTTGCGAAAGGTAAATCTTGATATGGACGCTGCAGGTAAGAAACGGTTTCTCCAGATACATGAGTTGGAGGAGTTACGTGACGAAGCGTATGAGAAATCATGGGCTTACAAAGAGAAGACAAAGCAATTACACGATCGCCACTTGAAAAAGGTGAAAGAGTTTAAGTGTGGGGATCGTGTCTTGCTTTATAATTCGCGATTGAGGTTATTCCCGGGTAAGTTAAAATCCCGATGGTCCGGTCCGTTTGTGATTAGAGAGGTATTCCCGTATGGGACGATAGAGATCGAGGCGGACGATGGACGTGCTTGGAAGGTGAACGGTCACCGTCTTAAGCACTACTTTGGAGGGACGTTAGATGATCGCGATGGACGGGTCCGCATTTAGTCACTGAGGTTTTTCCGTATGGCACTGTCGAGATTGAGAATGAGGAAGGTCAAAGGTTTAAGGTGAATGGGCATAGGTTGAAAATCTACATTGAGGGCCCATCTGAGGAGAGAGAGGGAGAGACGCTTGATCTTCCCGAGGTTGGCATGAGTGTGTGAGGTGTAGGCATATTTGTTGTAGAGTTTTGTATATTTTCTTTCATTTTACTGTTGAGTCAGTCTTGAGTCGGTCTTCGTTTAGAGTCGATATTATGCTTGGGTTTGCTTTGTTTTGTTTGTGCAGGTTTGGAGGACACCGCCCGTACTCAATCTCCATTCGGACGGGGATTTCGAGCTTTGTCATTATTGTAAAAGGCAGCCAGGTATATCAGTTTTGGATACGATCGCGAAGGAAATGCTATACGGTCGTGTACGGGTTCGGATTGATGATACGCGCAGCTGGCACTGATTTTTATCCTAACCAGCTAAGTCCTTTCCAACTCGTTATCTTTTTATTTTTGTATATTATATTAGGTTTTATTTCTTATTTATTTTTAGTTGTCTTTCAACCTACATTGGGGACAATGTAAACTTTAAGTGTGGGGATGGGAGACTACGTCTTTTTAGCTAGATTTGAGTCGGAAAAAAAAATCCAAAAAAAAAGAAAAAAAAATTGAAAAATTGAAAAAAAGTGAGTTTGTTGCGAGTCCCGGTCCTGTAGCGCGTAGAAAACAAAAACCTTTTCAAAACGTCGGTCAAAAACGGTTTAATTGTCGAATTTACGAGTCGAGAGCGCATGTTTCTTTAAGTTGCGGGATAGTAGGTTGACTGAATCGGTTTTTGGGTGTAAAAGGTTTTGGGATGCCTAGGATAGTGGATGGAGCCGGAGAGTTAATTAATTGTGCATTGTCGATATCGGTAGCCATATTTTCCACGTGATAGTGAGATTTGAGCCGTTACATGTTTCATATATATGACCACTATTTTCGTTTCATGTGTGTTTACCGACTTTGTTGCATTACTTTAGAACTTGTGCGTTTTGATACAATTTGAGACCTTCGGTTAGGATTTGGCATGGATGTGATAGAGGCATTAGGATCACCTTGTTTGTGTAACCTTTGTGTTTAACCCGTTTCACCATTACCCTTAGTTACACCACTTTGAGCCTAACCATTCGTTTGTTACCCTTTTGTGATTTGATAGCCGGATCGTGTTACGTGATTATTATAAAAAAAAAAAAGAGAAAATCGAAAATTGGAAAAAAAGAGAAAATGAAAAAAAAGAAAAAAAAGAGCAAAAGATGAGGAAAAAAAAAAGAATAAAAGCTGTGGGTCGAAATGACCAATTTGTTAGTGTTTGTTTCGTGCTTATCCGGTTTATTGTGTGATTATGTGTTTAGCCACTTTTTCCCAATAAAAAAATAACCTACCTTTAGCCCTTGCCTACCCAATAAAGTCCTTTTGATCCGTGTCAAGTTTTAACATTTAGGTGGAAATCTGATTGACGTACAAGCTTATGATAGTATGCTTCATAGTTCGGTTTTGAAAGTTCACTCAAAATAACATATTTATTAGCCGAGAGATGAGTGATATTGTGAGGGGTGTTGACAATGCATAATTGATTGCTTAAAGGTAAGAAAAACTTGATTAGGTAGGCCCGTTTTCATTGAAATATTATGATTCGTCAACCTTTTGAACGTTGTAAGTCTTGTGAAACCGCTGTGTTTGATGATTTCGTAGTTCGCGTTATAATTTGTTCGAGACTTGCGTTATTGTTAAGTGTTTAAGTTGCACATGGTGCTTGGGATTTTGCTTAGGGACAAGCAAAAGGTTAAGTGTGGGGATGTTTGATGTGTTGCAAACGCATCTTATTTTCCTTGTGTATTTTGTATATTATTTTGATAGTTTAGAGTCATTTTTATAATATTTAGGCATATATTTTATTATTTATTATTATTACAGTTCCTGATGCAAATGGAGCGGAAATGAATAAGAATGAAATAACCAGTCAGTTGGGTAGAGTAGACCGCCAGTGACCGAAGAAAATTTGCCGCTATTTTTTATGATTGGGCCGAGTTCACTTATCTCTATATTATTAAAGTTGGAGGGCCAAATTATAATTAAAGGAAAGTTGCTTTAAAAATAAGTCATAAAAGATGAGGGATTAAAAGTGCTAATTGATTTTCAGAATTAATACCAAGACATTTCAAAACACCTTTTGAAATTAAATCTCTCAAGAAAAACAGGTCTAATTCGAAATGTTTGGTCCTGTCGTGAAAAACTGGATTTGCTGCTATTGATACAGCAACATTATTATCACAAAACAATCTAATAGGAATATTAACAATAACCTGAAGTTCACTTAACAAATTTTTCAACCAAATAGTCTCACACGCAGCAGCACACATAGCTCTATATTCAGCTTCTGCTGATGACCTAGACACTGTTGTTTGTTTTTTGCTTTTCCAAGACACTAAACAATTGCCAAGAAATATGCAAAAACCAGTGACAGATTTTCTGGACACTAAACATTTTGCCCAATCAGAGTCGGCAAAGGCAGTTAAATCAAAAGTGTCACCTTTTTTGAATAGTAATCCTCTACCAAGAGCATTTTTAAGATATCTCAAAAGATGAAAAGCAAGTTTTAAATGACCTTCTGTAGGACTATGCATAAATTGACTTAAAACATGTACTGTATATGCTATATCTGGTCTAGTGTGAGACAGGTATATTAATTTTCCTACTAGTTACTGATACCCAGTTATGTTTTGCAAAGGACCATTATTACTATCAAGCAATTTATTGACAACATGATTTTGATATATAGGAACACTAACAGGTTTACAACCGAGCATTCCATATTCAGACAACAAATCAGTGCAATACTTCCTTTGTGATAAACAAATACCACTTTCGCAAGACAATACTTCTATACCTAAAAAATATTGTAACAAACCAAGATCCTTTATTAAAAACCTGGTTTTCAGATCTTGTTTAACGTTTTCAATTTCCGTTACTGAGTTACCAGTGATGACTATATCGTCTACGTAAACAAGCAACACAATAAACACATTGCCTTTATTTTTTACAAATAAAGAAGTATCACATTTGCTTTGAACAAAGCCAAAATCAAGTAACGCACTAACAAGTTTTTCATTCCACATTCTTGGAGCTTGTTTAAGCCCATATAATGATTTCTTTAATTTACAAACTTTAGAGGAGTCAAATGAGCCATAACCCTCCGGTAAACACATATAGACTTCCTCTTTTAAGTCACCATATAAGAATACATTATTAACATCTAATTGAAACAATTTCCAATTGTTTTGAACAACAGGTGACACAATACACCTAACGGTAACCAGTTTGACAGCTGGAGAGAAAGTCTCTTCATAATCAACTCCTTCTTTCTGGCTAAACCCTTTCGCAACTAGTCTAGCTTTGTATCTTTCTATTTCTCCGTTTGCTTTATACTTTATCTTATATATCCATTTACAACCAACAATGCTTCTATTATGAGGTTTATCTACCACAGCCTAAGTATCATTTCTATGCAATGCATGAATTTCTTCATTCATTGCATTGATCCAATTGGGATCTTGAATAGCCTCTCTATAATTTCTGGGCTCAAGATTTTTAGATAACTGATGTGTTGCAAACGCATCTTATTTTCCTTGTGTATTTTGTATATTATTTTGATAGTTTAGAGTCATTTTTATAATATTTAGGCATATATTTTATTATTTATTATTATTACAGTTCCTGATGCAAATGGAGCGGAAATGAATAAGAATGAAATAACCAGTCAGTTGGGTAGAGTAGACCGCCAGTGACCGAAGAAAATTTGCCGCTATTTTTTATGATTGGGCCGAGTTCACTTATCTCTATATTATTAAAGTTGGAGGGCCAAATTATAATTAAAGGAAAGTTGCTTTAAAAATAAGTCATAAAAGATGAGGGATTAAAAGTGCACATTGTGTGAAAGTGAAATTAATTCCCTAAAGTCATGAGAAAAGTAAAGGAATTCACGTGAGTGAATTGTGAATTTGGTTTGGGTGTTGACCGAAGGAAAAAAACAAGTTGACCGCTAATTTTCATTTGATTTGGGCTCTTATTTCGTCGCTACTCCAGGCCCACGTCAATTTTAGTAATTGACTAAAGTAAGAATATGCATTGGATTCAATTGATGATACTTGGGGAAAAAGAAAATAAAAGAGGAAGCGGCCATATTGTTGTTGACCTAAGGCAGCAACAAATATATATATTGTTCTTTTTGTTTTGAGGGGAGATAAGCACAACATACGGCAGAAGACATCAGAGGCACAAAAGGAGAGCAGGACAGTTGACGGCAGAAGGCACGCAAGAAAGAAAAAAGAAAAAGCTAGGAGGTCAAAGATTGAAGCTAGAGACGCTACGGGTTCGATTTTACACGCGTATTTTTATAGTTTCTTCATAGCTTTCATGTTGAACCTAGTTATGTTAAATTGTTTTGACATGTTTTTCGTTATGTTGAACTTAGAATCTATGCTTGTTTCGTTTTTGAACATGAGTAGCTAAACTTTTATGCTACCTAGGTCGTATTGATGAATATTTTGTGACTTATAACTTTTGGTTTTGGATAATATAATTTTTGGCTTAATGTTTTGGTAAAATATCTTTGTGTTGTTGATGATAATGCGTATGAATGCTTATAGTAATCGGTTTACTTGATTGTTGCTTTGCGTTTTCTCTACGTTTGTTACTTTGGTAGTTTCAGATCTAGGGTTACACGTGATTTTCCATAGACTTTGTGTTAGTGGTATAATCTAGAGGTTTCTTGTCTTAGATAACCCTATAAGCAACCTTGTGAGTCTTTGAAATTAGTGTTTTGCCACTCTTGAGACCGGGAGGAGATAGAGTGTCAATTTGTCTAGTTCTTGGGTTTTGGGTAAAGGTGAGACCGGGAGGTGAACCTAGCTTGATTTCCTTAGTTCCTAGCAAATTTGAGTTGTTATCATCAACCCTAGATTACCCCTTCATACTTTCGGGTGTGTTGTGATTAGCGAGACCGGGAGGTGAGCGAGTCATTTGGGTACCTTAGCATTCCCTAGTGAAGTGAGACCGGGAGGTGATCTGATCTAGTAACCGGTGATTTACACGTCCACTTTAGGATTGTCCGAGAGGTGTTAGTGAGACCGGGAGGTGATCTAGCAGTTTATAGGATTTTCTTGAGTTAGTCGTATTTTTAGGAACCCGGTAGCCATTCCACTATCCAATTCCGAGAGTTGTAAGTTACGGGTAGGATTCTAGACCTAGGTAGCTGTTTTTCTCCTAGCATTTGAGTTTTCCTTCAGTTTCCTAAGTCTTCTGCTTTCTTTTTGTCTGAGTTTATTTATTTGCTTATTTAGTATTTAGTTAAAACCAATCTTTCAAACAAACAAATTATTAGGCTAGGGCTCGATAGAGGTTTAGAATCAAGAGTCGCTAGATTGTGTCCACGGTTCGATACTCGGACTTACTTGTTTTACTACTTACGACCGGTACACTTGCCGGTAGTGTGTGGTTTACGGGTTTTTCCAATTTTTAAAACTTGTTGAATTTAATTAATATATATTCCACACATCAATAACCTTGAAGCAAAGCATCTGTTTTCTACAGTCAACTTAGACAAATTTACTACTTTTTCAATACCAAACTTAACTTTGCCTTCTACGACAAAATCATTAAGTTTTCTTGGAAAAACTGAAGTCCTAGAAGACCTTCTCGGTAAAACGCACACATCAGAATTCTCTGTGTCACCCTCAGAAGTGTGCTGAGCTTCATCTGTGGCAACCACAGGTTCTGCCATGTCAGGTGTTACATGACTCCCACTTGTCTGCTGAGCATCAGCCGTGACATTGGGTGTGTCAGGTATCTCCGACTGCTGAACTTCATGTGTTTCCACATCAGACTCACCTTGACCCCTTCTATCATCATTGGGATCATCCACAGGTGGTAAATGTTTGAATTCTGTGTTATCATACAAATCAAAAAAATTAAGAGAATTTATGTCTTTAAAAGGGTTGGAATCATAAGATTCAAATAATGTTTTTTCTTTGAAGGGAAAAATTGTTTCATAAAACTTAACGTCCCTTGAAAAAATTATTACTTTTGTGTCAAGACTATACAATTTATACCCTTTTTTCTCATGTGAATATCCAATAAAGACACACTTTTCTGCTCTACTATTTAGTTTATTACTTTCATCTAAATTTGTACAAAAACACAAACATCCAAACACTTTCAAGTGGTTTAAGAAGGGTTTAAACTTATGAATCAGCTCATACGGAGTTTTGCCAGAAAGAACAGAGGATGGAGTCCTATTTATAAGATACGTAGCAGTTAGAACACACTCATGCCAAAACCTAACAGGTAGATTACTTTGAAACAGTAAAGCCCTAGTAACATTAAGCAAGTGCCTATGCTTTCTCTCAACAATTCCATTTTGTTGAGGTGTATACACACATGTAGTTTGATGAACTATTCCTTTAAGTTTACAAAACATAGACATTTGATTATTTACAAATTCGGAACCATTATCACTTCTAAAACATTTCACAATTTGTTTAAACTGAGTTTGAATAATGTTTACAAAGCTTTGAATATTTTCAAACACTTCTGTTTTGTTTTTTAATAAACAAACCCAAACAGCCCTGGAATAGTCATCAACTATAGTAAAAAGGAACTTATGTCCTTCTCTACTAGCAACCCTATACGGCCCCCACACATCCAAATGGACCAATTCCCCTAAATGAGTACTTTTATGGTCACTTAAAGGAAAGGGGTCTCTATGTTGCTTAGCTCTATGACATACTTCACAAGGAAAAGTCAAATGAGATTTTTAAAATATCTTTATACACTTTAACAGCTGGATCAGCAGGATGTCCTAATCTAGCATGCCACAGTTTATATAAACTAATACTATTAAAACATACCTCATTAGACACAACAGTATTTCCACATACATAAAGTCCCTCCAGTTGATTACCAATCACCAGGACTTTCTTTGTTAATAAGTCCTGTATATAACATTTATGCTCATCAAACCCAACATACAATTTATTATCTCTTGTCAACTTATGAACAGATATTAGGTTCACAGAATATTCAGGGACAACAAAAACATCATGTAAAACGACTCCATCTACCAGTTTTAAAGAACCAATTTTAGTTACAAGAGCACTTGTGCCATTAGGATGTTTTACTTGAATTTTCAAATTTGACACATCCACATAATCTGACAAATCATTTTCAGATTTTACCATATGATTATTTGCCCCTGAATCAACTATCCAACCAGTTCCTTCTCCATTATTAGTCCCAAACGAATATATAGGTTTGACAAACACATTAGAACAAAAAAACTCACCGGAAACATTGCAGCTCTGTGCTGTTTCAGGTGTTTTTTCCTTTAACAAACTCAACAATTTAGCCACTTGATCAGAAGTCAAAGAATTCATAGGAATATTAGACTCATTAACACATGTATTATTACTCGAACCAACTTTTCTAGCTTGATGCCCTCTTGGTGGCTTCATCCAAGAGGGATATCCAATCAGTTCAAAACACTTATCAATTGTATGACCAACTTTGTTACAATGTGTACATTTCAAATTTTGATTTGAAATTTTATTGAATCTCTTAGTAACATCAGAACCCTGATTCGATTTAGATGCAAAACCAACTGTTTGATTCCTTTTAATACTATTGTTACAAGAATTTTTATGTGGTTCTTCCCTTGATACTATTAAGAAAGCTTCCTTAACAGAAGGTAAAATTTCTTTAGTTAACAGAGTGGTCCTAACCGACTGATAAGTGTCATCAAGACCCATAAGAAACTGCATGAGTTTAATCATATGACTAATTGACCATTTTGACTAAAACAATTAATTCTCTGATATAGATCAAACACCACCGACCCATCTATTTTATTATACGTTTCTTTCAAATCCTTCCAAACTTCAGATGCAAGTTTGGAATAAACTTGACCTAAGAAAAGTTCTTCTGAAACAGAGTTAAGAATCCATGTCAACATAACTGAATTGCATCTTTCCCATTGATTAGCTAAAACCTCATCTATTAAAGATCTTTCACATGAACCATCAATAAAACCATACTTATTTTTAACTTTTAAAGCTAACGTTAAAGAATTAGCCTAAACTGTATAATTTTCTGTACCCTTTAATTTTATATTTGTTATAGTTAAGTTCGTGGTATCACTAGGATGCAAGTATAGAGGATTACTTGGTTCAAGTTTGCTAATCAATGTTGCAAAAGGATTACCTTCAATCTCAGCCATGAAAACAATATACACAAAAGACAACAACAAGTCCTATACACCAAGTATACAAACAAAAGAACAAACAATCAATCACAAACTTAGCGTAACTGTGCCAGTGTCCAGATGGTAGGATCGTCACTCAATAGGTGCCTACCCAAGACTTTGCACAGAAGCTGTTATTCTAATTGATCTAAACAACTACAAAAACCACAGTAAAAAAACAGGAACAAGCAAGATTCAACCAAATCAGAAATCAACACAGATAGCACCAAATACCAGTTAACAATCAAGTAACCAACAAGAAACCAAAACACAGAGTAAATGTAACAGGAGATGACCCGTCCTGTGTCCCAATCAATCAAACCGGTCCAAACTACCCCGGCAACAGTATGCCTAAGTATGCAGGAAAAATAAAGACAAGAAAGGAACGAAACGACTTGATGTGTTTAACTCCAAGCTATACAGTCTTGTAGCCTTCACTTAGGGCTACAAGATTTTGTAAGAAGAGAGGAACAACAACAAGGACTGTTGGGTTGCCCTGTATTCGTATAGAACACAGAGACCAACGAGTATTATCTTCTTCCCAATCAGTCTGCACAAACCCTAGAGTTAGGGTTTTTCTTTTCTGCACCGGCACACTTCTCGAGAACCCAAGAACCTGGATCTGGAGTCGGCAGATACACCTGAACTACCAAGACTCCTCAGACCCTCTTGAATCGGAAAACAGTCACCAAATCAGCGGAAGTACAATCGGCACACAGATCTGTACCGGAACACCCCAAGCCAGGTCAGCGGAAGTACAATCGGAACCCTAACACTCCGATTACCCAAGAACTCTAGAAGAGCTCTGATACCATGTCAAAAACAGCATTTATCACAGAAAGCACTTTCTTTATTATCGATCGAAGAACAACAAGAGCTATGAAATCAGATACAAAACATACAGCTTTCACAACAAACACTCACTGATCATCGACAAGATGATCAGACTCACTCACAATTGACCCGTACAAGAATCGAGACTTCAATTCAAGACACACAAGATCAAACTTGAAACCCTAGAGAGAGAAAGTGCAGTGAGTAGCGAAACAAAATATCTGATCTAAGATCTAAAAGAGAGCAGATACTCTTTTATATAATCGGCGATATGCAGCCCAAGTCAAGTAGCAGCCCACGTCAATGCAGCCCAAGCCAAGTAGACAAGTAGCAGCCCACGTCTCAGCCCATGTCCTCTTCGCAGCAACAAGCCCAAAAGCACATATATGAGGAAAACATAAAAAAGAAATTATAAGAGACAATGACAAACTAATGGAATTGAAATATTATCAGATAGTGAGAGTATATTTTTAACATAGGGATAAACCATAACTTGCTGAAAATATAACTTCTTTTATTTAGGTAACTAATAGCCACTTCATTTAAGCCTTCAGTGCTCCATAGATGGCTTCTAATAGCTTCGCATCAAGTTACCTGAAACGCGTTTTAAAATATTTTATCATCAAGAAATACTTGCGAGTACATACTATTTTGTACAAAAATATAATGTTATACTTTACAGCATCAAGAGTTTTTATATTTGTTTATATCTACCAATTTCTCAAACTGTATTGCTACTGGCGCACAATTTCCCCCGTCTTGTGGTTATGCTACCATTGGCTAACTCTTTGTCAAAGGTAACGAGTGTCAAGTAATGTATACAAAACCCCACATATCGATAGTAATTGTAGAATACAAAAATTTAATCACTGTAATTATAACTGATAAGCATTTAGGGTTTTGTAAAGCATTTTAAATATAAATGTATCACAAAAATGTGATAAAAAGAATAATGACTCATAAACTGTGAGAAAAAGAGAATGTCTCACATTGTAAACTTAGGTTTTTCTACAGGCTTTCTGGTGATATTTTTTAATTATTTTCTTGAGTTCCTATTAAAAATATATAATGCATGCGTGTTACTATAATAACACAATTCAACTTTGTCAATACGTCATGAGACAGAACCCCAACTTAGTTTACAAAACATAGCCTTTTCCAGATTGGTTGATAGGGTATCGAATTAGTGATCAGGGGTTAAAACGCTTACACCGGGGCAGAGCTTCGTGATTTTAGGGGATTGGGGCTTTAATTTTCGTTCAGAATTATAGAGAGAAAGAAACGATTGTGAGCGAGTTGGGACTGTGGCTGAACTGCTCAATTTATAGGTGTTTTCGAAGTCTCTCGCGCCCCGCGACACACATGTTGGACAAAGAGAAATAACAATCGATTACAACTTTTAGTATTTATTAAATGCATGATAGAAAAAAATTGTAAAACGTTACATTTTTTTAAATGTGTTGAGCACCTAGGAAATATGTTGCTAGAAATAAAATATTTATTTAATTAAGATTATGAGGGTAACTAACCAATACTTATTCTGAGTGGCTTGAGTAAAGAAACTTTTGGTTCATAGCATTATAATTACAATTTGGTGTGTAATTTTAAGGTTTGGTAACGATACGTTGTTTGATGGAGGGGGTATTGGCTTTTGTTTTTCCTTAGGAGCGAATTTAGATAATGAAATGTTTCTAACTTTTATGAGACATTTTTAGGAGCCTTTGTATTTGATCCTAATCCATATAATGAAATGTTTCCAACTTTTATGAAAAGTTACAAGTTGTTGTAAATAAAGATGATTATGATAGGGAAGGTCAACCTTTATTACTTCTCTTTATTTAAGGCTCTGAACCAATCTTTATTTAAGGCTCCGAACCAAGTTATTCTTGGATTGGAAGCTTTAATTAAAATGTTTTTATGGGCGGTTCTTGGAACGGAAAAAAACTTCATTGGGTGGCATGGGATCGGGTGGCTTCACCTATAATGTTTGGTGGTCTCGGCTTTAATAGGTTAAGGAATCTAACATCGATTTGTTGTCGAAATGGCTTTGGAGATATAGGAATAAGCCTAATAATCTTTGGAAATTGGTGGTCGACGCTTTACATAACTCCAAGAGTTGTTGGTCGCCACTTCCGGTTAACAATTCCTCAACAGGTGTTTGGAAGAACATTGTGAATTCGCTCGCTAAAGTCAAAGTCTCGGGCCTTTCATTTACGCATATGCTTAAAGGTGTGGTGGGGGATGGGTCGACCATCAGACTTTGGCTTGACCCATGGCTTTGTAATGTTCCATTAAAAGAGAGATTCCATAATCTCTTTAAGCTGGAGACTGAAAAGAAATGCAAGGTGGTGGAGCGATATAATACAGAGGCGAACAATTTTATGGGGTTATGGAAGTGGTCAAGGCAACCTAGTTCACCCGTTGAGCTATGCAAATGGACAGACTTTATTGGGCTGCTGGATGGGGTTCGAATATACAATAGAGGGGATCGATGGGAATGGTTAGGTGGCAAAAACTCGGACTTTTCTGTCAGTTCTGTTAGAAAATTTCTGCGAAGCAATTCAGATTTCAGCAGCATGTTTGTCTTTGATTGGTGTAAGTGGGTTCCAAAAAACTGCAATATTTTATTTGGAGAGCGGTCCAAAATTGAATCCCGACGGTTTATGCGCTTATGGCCAGAAATTGTTTCAATGGAGATCTTTCTTGCGGGTTATGCAGCTCTGAACCTGAATCTGTGGAGCACTTATTGTGTTCTAGTTACTATGCCAATATGGTTTAGAGCTTTATTAGCACTTGGTGCAAGGTGGGTCCAATCTTTGTCTTTTCTGTGAAAGACATGGTGAATCTCCATGAGCATATGAGCCTAAGGAATAATGCTAAAAGAGTTTTTAAAGGTATTATTATGGTAGCATGTTGGGTCCTATGAAAGACGCGGAACGACAAAAGGTTCTTGAACTCGGAGGTTAAAGTCGAAAAGATCGCTCAAGATATAAAGTCCCTTGGGTATTTATGGTATAGAAATAAATCGAAAGATAGAATGATATCATGGGAGAGATGGTGTAAATTTGATATAATGTAATCGTTGGTTTCTTTTTCTGTGGCTGCCCCTGTGTTTGCGGGTGTGCGATGTGAATAAAATTTACTGTTAAAAAAATGGAAGGAACCTTTGTTTCATCAGAGCCGGGGGTTAGCTCGAGTAAGGTAAGCTATCATTGATTTCGTCTACATCGACCATTTCAAAAGAAGGCATTTTAGCAAAAATTGCTAATAATATATCATTAAGTTGACAAAAGCTGACTTAGTAATATGCCTCAAAACGATTCAAACTATGGCTTTTATAACAAACACAATTTTAGTCTAACCTAATTAATGTAGACAACTCAAACAAGTATTTTATTAAATATAAAACAATAAATCATATGCTAGTTTAATTTGCCACAGATTGACTTATTACATGTGCCACAAATTGACAAAGTTATATCTGGGTTTTGAGAAGAATTAGCATTATGTTACACTTTCATAAGATCTTACCATTAAAAACCCAACAGAAGGTTGAAAACATCATAAGTTGAAAAGGTCTAACCTTTTACAATTGACCATGTATTACTTCTTAGGTTACGATGTTCGCCACCCAATAAATAGAGCATGCATACCCTACAACATCACCCACTTATAACAAATCATACATACTCATCATTCTTCATACAACAAGATGTCTTCATCCTTCAACATCGGTGTCCTTTTGTTATTTCTCTTTGTCCAAATGGTTATTGGGGCTAACCCTCTCTACCACTTTTGTTCCACAAATTCTGGTAACTTTACACCTTATAGTCCTTATGATCAAAGCCTGAACAAACTCCTAGGTAACTTGCACTACAAAACCCCTCCAAATGGCTTTGGAATGAGCTCCGCGGGTCCATACCAAGCTCAAACCTTTGGTCTGTCTTTGTGTCAGGGTGACGTGTCAAGCGAAGTCTGCGCTTCTTGTTTTGTTAACGCTAGTGCTGAAATTCGCAAACGTTGTCCAAACAACAAGGCTGCAACCATATGGTATGACCAATGCCTCTTGAAATATTCTAGTAGTAACTTCTTTGGTCAAATAGACAACGAGTTTAAGTTTTACTTGCTCAACATAAACAATGTAAGTGATCCAACGTTCTTTAACCTGGAAGCCAAGAGATTGTTGACCAGTTTGTCGAACACAGCGTACGCTGACCCAAGAATGTACGCGGCTGGAGTTATAGACCTCGAAGGTTCAAAGAAGCTTTATGGGCTGGTTCAATGCACTAGGGATCTTTCAAGTGGAAACTGCAAGACTTGTTTAGATAATGCGATCAGTGATCTCCCAAGTTGTTGTGATGGGAAAGAAGGTGGGAGGGTTGTTGGTGGGAGTTGTAACATTAGATACGAGACTTACCCATTTGTAAATGCTTAATTAATCTTGTTGTTTAATAATATTCTCAACGATAAAATAGAATAAAAGTGTAATCAAATCTTTGTAACATTATTTGTTGTTCCCTGACGACGGGGTAGCCCAAAGACAAATAAAATTATTAATATGCAAAGGGCTTAAAAGGTTGAAAGGTTCATCGGATGAAAAGCTGCATAATGAGTGAATCGAGGAACAGTAACTAGTCATGTCCACCAACTCATCTCACCAACTCACAAAGTCAGAGCAGGTCTGTACAGGCACACCCTATTAACCAGGGGTCCAAAGCCTTGAACCCCAAAAGGGGAAACCCTCCATAAGCAAACAGGTTCCGCTAGTATGGTCCATACCATTTCGAGAGGTGTCTTCCACTATAAGAAGACAGCTCAAAGACACTTCCTGGACATTCCAAAAAAGCAGAGATTCCTTAATCTCTTGTCATTCAAGAGTTCTTTGTCACCTCCAAATAACTCCTCATCAAATTCATCTCATTTGCTTTCTTTTCTGAATTCGAGCTAGTCTCGAAGAAAGAACTTCAAAGCAAATATCTCAATCATACTAGTGAACCTCCTTCCACGTTTTGCAAACGTGGAGGGACCCCGCGACCTGCGTTAGGCAAAACTGAACCCTTCAGCCCTTTTGCCTGACCAGCTAAGCTACCATCCTTGGTCCCGTGTTTGTTGCATCAACAAGTTGGCGCCCACCGTGGGGCTACGCCGCTATTTCTCCTCAAAAGAGACCTGGTACGTGTAGCTCCTTTCATTCAAAATCACCATGTCAGAAAGTGGATCTCCGGGGGAGGTGAACCAGGTTCCTAACACCTCTACCCCGGGAAGTGGTCAAGCTCACACAGCAATAACAACGCCTTTTTCAACTCCGGGGAGTACACCCGAGTTCCTTACCTTTAACACACCGACCCCGTCCAGATCCGGAGCTCCGTCTCCCAACGTCGGTGTGTCCGACACTCCTACACGCGTTGAACTCACCCCCGAGGGGGTCGCCAATAACTTCCTTGAGCTAAGATCACTCCTTAACCAACATGTGAACAGAGAAAGGGAAAAAGGTATAAGGATTCGTCTAGACTATGACGAACCTGAGCCGACGTTGTCTCCTGGACCACCTCTACCACCCTTCGTTACAAGAGGGGAAGCTGGTCCCAGCAACCCTTCAAACTTTCACCCTTATTTGTCTACTATGACAAACCCCACTGTTCATCCCGTTCTTTCTTCCCAACCAACCGCTAGTGGTACTCCTCTGGGACACGAGTTAACCCTCGACCAACTCCTACAATCCCCAGTGACTAGTTGTCCCACTTCTCTGAATACCACATGGGAGCAAGCCCTGTCCGTGCTCCCTTTAGCACGAAGTGCTGTTGCCAGCACCCCTCTTGGGGTAAGTTGCTCGGTTGGTCCTGGAAGCCTTCAAGGTTTCAATTTCGTGCCCAATGTGATGTCTCAGATGATGGCCCACTTCCCTTGGCAGCACTTCATCAATCAAGTGCTGGCCACCCAGGGAAACCAAGGCAATAATAACAACGGAGGCACGAGACCTGAAGAGGACTTGGCTAAACCTTACAAGCCAAGCAACCTTTCATGCTTTTCAAGACAGATAGCTGATTATGACTTCCAGTCAAAAATCAAAATGCCTGCCCACATCAAAACGTATGATGGGACTGAAGATCCAGAAGATCATCTTCAAATCTTTACTGGTGCTGCTCGAATAGAAAAATGGTCGAATGCTGAATGTTGCCTAATGTTCATGCAAACCCTCATTGGGTCCGCTAGAATTTGGTTCAACGACCTTCCTGCTCAAAGCATTCGAAGCTTTGATGATCTCAGCAGAGGTTTCCTGGCAAACTTCTCCCAACAAAGGAGATACGTCAAAGACGCGACTGTAATCTTCCAAATAAAACAACGAGATGACGAAAGCCTACGAGCATTCATTGAACGGTACAAAAAAGAAGGGCTAACCTACGTAGGGGCTGATGAGAAAATGAGGGTTGCCGGTTTTATGAACGCCATAACCTCTAAGTATCTCACACGAGATTTCAACAAATCTCTACCCAAAACCTTGGAGGAAGCCCTTGAAAGAGCCGAGGCTCACATCCGAGGAGAAGAAGCTGTTGATATCAAGGAACAAAGGAAAAGGGGTTCTGGTTGGCGAAGTAGCAGTCCAGCTAGAAAAAGAGGCAACTTCAACTCTTACGACAGACGCCCAAAGGGTTCAGACCCTCGAAGGGTTGAAGGGCGTAACCCTTCAAGCAGAGATAAAAACATGAGTTTCACTCCTCTCACCAAAACCCCTCAGGAGATCCTGGCAACGGAAGAGGTCAAGCAAAACTTCAGACCTCCCAGGCCTCTTCCCAAAAGTCGGAAAAACGAGAACTCCACTCAGTTCTGTGAATTCCATGAAGAAAAGGGACATCACACCAATGATTGCTTCCAACTGAAAAAGAGAATTGAAGAGGCTGTCAAGTCGGGAGAACTTGCCCACTTGGTAAAAGGAGTCCGAGACAAGATGGCTGAAAGCAAAGGAAAGGAAGTAAACATGGTGTACTCTGATGACAAGGCCCCTTACAAGAAACAACGCCTGGAAGCTTGGGAACTTCAGTGTGTCTGCTTCCCCCCAACAAAGAAGGACCCACTACCTGGCCCTCTTGTGGTCGAAGCCCTCGTGGGGACCTTACAAACATGCAAAGCATACATAGACACAGGAGCAGCCACTGAAATCATGTTCGAAAAATTCTTTAACCGATTAAGCAATGAGGAGCGTTCAAGGCTTCAACCCTCCGGGACTTCCATAAAAGGTATCGCTGATATAACCTTGAAGCCTTTGGGCCAAATAACTCTTAACGTATGTTTCAGGGAAGGTTTAAAGGAAAGGACTCGATCACTAACCTTCGTGGTTATCAATATCCCTTCCAACTATGATGTGATCATAGGGAGGCCCGGACAGTGTGCATTTTACATGGCTGTATCTGTTGGCCATGGCACTGTCAAGTTCCCCACTGAGAGAGGGATTGCAACCCTTCAACCCTCACAGGAAGCTTACCTAATTGAAGGAGAAAGCTCGAATGACGAGAAAGACAAACAAGGGTTAGTCATCAACCCCAAGTACCCTGAACAACGAATAAGGGTCAACCCCAACCTTTCTCAAGAGACTCTTTCATACCTTGAGAAGCTGCTAAAACATCACAG
Organism: Helianthus annuus; assembly: GCF_002127325.2. Taxonomy (NCBI): domain Eukaryota; kingdom Viridiplantae; phylum Streptophyta; class Magnoliopsida; order Asterales; family Asteraceae; genus Helianthus; species Helianthus annuus. Next base: position 82,129,783 of record NC_035435.2, read on the forward strand.
CGATGTATTCGCTTGGTCCCCCGAGGATATGACCGGAATCCCTCGAAACATTGCTGAACATGAGTTAAGAATACCACCAAATATCAAGCCAGTGGTGCAAAAGAAAAGAAGCCTGGCACCCGAAAGAAGCCTAGCAGCTTGCCAAGAGGTTGAAAAACTTGTATCAGCTGGCATTCTTCGAGAAGTTAAGTACCAGTCATGGATTGCTAATCCTGTTATGGTTCGAAAACCTGATAACTCTTGGAGAATGTGTATAGATTTCAAAGATCTTAACAAGGCTTGTCCTAAAGATTGTTACCCACTCCCAGAAATTGATCTCAAGGTTGATTCACTCACGGGATACCCGTTCAAATGCTTTCTCGATGCATACAAAGGCTATCATCAGATCCTCATGAAAAAAGAAGACGAAGAAAAGACGGCTTTCCACACCGACAAGGGCATTTTCTGCTACCAAAAAATGCCTTTTGGCCTCAAGAACGCTGGAGCCACTTACCAACGGCTCGTCGATAAAGCCTTCGAAAGCCAAATTGGAAGAAACATGGAAGCTTATGTTGATGACCTGGTGATCAAAAGCAAAACGGAATACCAGATGCTTGATGACATCCAAGAGACCTTCAAGAATCTTAGAAAAATCAACATGAAGCTTAACCCGGAAAAATGTTCGTTTGGGTTTGATGAAGGAAAATTCTTGGGTCATATTGTGGGAAAGCAAAGCATCAAGGCCAACCCCAACAAAGTAAAGGCTGTTCTCGAAGCTAAACCGCCAAGAACCAAGAAGGAGGTTGAAAGCTTGAATGGGAAGCTTGCAGCCTTGAAACGTTTTACATCAAAACTGGCCGAAAGATCTCTACCATTCTACAAAACGCTCAAGAATTGTTCAGATAAGAAAGATTTCAGATGGACCGATGAGGCTGAGGAAGCTTTTAATCAAATGAAGCAGCACCTTGCTTCACTGCCAGATATCGCAGCACCAGAAACCGGGGAGCTCATATCGGTGTACCTCTCAGTCGCCGATGAAGCCATCAGTGCCGTCCTAACCATTGAAAGGGATAAGGCTCAGGTACCCGTCTATTTTTTCAGCAAAACTTTAAAACTGGCTGAAACCAAATATCCTCCCCTTGAAAAATTAGCTCTAGCCTTGGTCCAAACAGCCAGAAGGCTTAGAAGGTACTTCCAAGCAAATCCTATACAAGTGGTCACTGACCAACCCGTTAAGAACGTGCTTGAAAAACCTGAAAACTCGGGAAGATTGGCAAAATGGGCAGTGGAACTAGGTGAACATAACATCACCTATGTCCCACGAAAAGCAATCAAAGCTCAGGTTTTGGCTGACTTCCTATTAGAAATCCCAAGCCAAAAGACTGAGGAAGTAAACACCACAACCACTGAACCCTCCAACCCTGAAGCCTGGAAACTGTTCACAGACGGGGCTTCAAGCGTTGAAGGGTCAGGAGCTGGTATAATCTTAATCAACCCTGAAGGGCTAGAATTCACATATGCTCTTCGTTTCAACTTTCAGACCACCAATAACGAGGCTGAATACGAAGCACTGATTGCTGGTCTCCGGTTAGCCAAAGAAATGAAAGTCAACAAGCTTGAAGTGTTCACTGATTCACTACTAGTATCAAGCCAAGTCAATGACAGCTACGTTGCCAAAGAGCCCAACATGAGAAGGTACAAAGAAAAATCCAAGGAATTAATGAACACCTTTCAAGCATGCAACATCAAACAAATTCCAAGATCCCAAAACAAAAAGGCAGATGCCTTAAGCAAATTAGCGTCCCTCACATTCGCCCACCTCACAAAAAAGGTGTTGGTTGAAGTGTTGAAGGCTCGCTCAATTGATGAATTGGAAGTACAAGATGTGGTCACCGAGGAAGGTCCAAATTGGATGACTCCCATAAAGAAGTTCCTTCAAAACAATGAACTACCCAATGACCAAATGGAAGCTGAAAGGGTAAAGATCAAAGCAAGACAATATGTGTTGCAAGGAGAAATCCTCTATAAAAAAGGATACCTTGCACCATTACTAAGGTGTGTGGGCCCTGAACAAAGCAAATATTTGGTCAAAGAAGTGCATGAAGGAATATGTGGAGCTCATTTTGGAGCTAGATCGGTGGTTGCAAAGCTCATGAATTTGGGATATTTCTGGCCTTCAATGCATCGTGACACCGCTGAGCAACTAAAGAAATGCGATGCCTGCCAAATCCACTCACCGATACCAAAAAGTCCCAAACACGACTTGGTCCCCATAACCTCAGCATGGCCATTCCATAAATGGGGAATGGACATTGTCGGTCCATTCCCTCCAAGCAAAGGGGGAGTAAAATTCCTATTGGTAGCAATCGACTACTTCAGCAAATGGCCAGAGGTTAAACCCCTTGCCAAAATCACAGGAAAACAAGTCATAGACTTTGTTTGGGAGAATATCATATGTCGCTATGGGTTACCGGGGGTAATTGTCACCGATAATGGGAAACAATTCGCCGAGAAACCCTTCAGCCTTTGGTGCAAGGAGTACAGGATCAACCAAATCTTCAGCTCAGTGGCCTACCCGCAATCAAATGGCCAGGTTGAAAGAACCAACAGAAGTATTGTAGAGGGCATCAAGACAAGATTGGGGAGATATGAAAGTAATTGGCTGGAAGAATTGCCTAGCGTTTTATGGGCAATCAGAACGACGGAAAAAACAAGTCACAAAAAGACACCTTATAGCTTGGTATTCGGATCCGAAGCCGTAATCCCAGCTGAAATAGGAGTTGTAACCCGACGAGTTGTCAACATGGATCCCAATGTAAACACACAAGAGACCATGTTGAACTTGCAACTCCTAGAAGAAGCCCGGGATCAAGCAGCAATACAAGAAGCCAAGTACAAACAAAGGATGGAGACCTATTACAACAAAAAGGTCAAGAACGAAAGATTCAAGCCAGGGGACCTAGTCCTCAGAAACAATGAAGCCAGCAAAAAGGAAAACCAAGGGAAACTAGGCCCAAAATGGGAAGGTCCTTACACCATCCTCGAAGCACACAAGGGCGGATCCTATAAGCTGGCAGATTCAGAAGGCAAAAGGCTTCCAAGGCACTGGAACGGAAAAACCCTTAGAAGGTTTTATGTTTAGAAAGTTTGGTTTGTAGCAAAACAAAAACCTTTTGTAAAAGCAAATGTTGCTTGAATGAATGAAGTTACTTTATCAAACTTGTCTTTCTATCCTAATATCAGGTTGAGAACCTAGCAAAAAACTCCATGGCAAGGGCCATGTAAGGGGATGAGCTCCCAGGCCATATCGCTCAATAGGTTCAAGGGTTGAATGGACCTATATAAGGGGTGAGTTCCTAAATCAATACAACTCCATGAGACTTATCAAAGAAAAACAATAGTGTCTCATAGACAGGTTTGAACAGCCTACACCAATCGTTCCTTAAGTCTAAAAAAAAAAAAAAAATGTACCCAATAAACAGACTTACGAAATCAAACAAATCACAACGAAATAAAAGAAAAGGATAGATACTACGTCTTGATGATAAACACTAAGGCAAAGTGACTGCAGCACTGAACCCTTTAAAGTGTAAAAAACATAAAGACAAAGTAAACAAAGACAAGGCAAGAAAATAAATACACAAGCCTACCAACCAAACACACAAACCAAATCAGAAGCTACCCAGCGTTCAACCAACAGATACTTAGCTTGAAAGGTTAAAGGCTTCAACCCGGCAGCAATCATACAAAAAAGCTTGAAGGGTTGAAACCCCACAAAACAAACCAAGCAAGTAAAATAAACAAAAACACCAAACCATCATGTCATAGTCAGAAAGGCCATAAAAGACCTTCATTAGATAAGTCAAAGCAAGCCCTAGTGACTTGCAGATAAAACTAGTGTCCAACGGCCATAAAGGCCTAACCAACCATAGGAACCTTAAGGGTTCCCAAAACCTAAACATTGTTTAAAATATTACAAAACATTAAAGTGTTTGCTAAGAAAGCTACGAATAAATGTCAGTTGCCAGAGGGCTTAGAACCTTCACCCTTAGACTTTTTGGCTTTCTTGGTCTTCTTCGCCTTCACACCTTCTTCACCACCAACTGCAGAGGTTTCCAAACCAGCATCTTTCGAGGTTTCAGGCAGACTCGAAAGGGTATCATCACTGTCCCCAGAGTAGGACCTCTTCCTTGACAAAGAGCCCAAAACCTCAGCACAAACCTTCTCATTCAACCCTTCAGGCTTCAATCCCTGTAAAACAGACAAAGGCTTGCCAAAACAGGAAGATACCTCATGAATGTAAGGGTAGGTTAGCCTCTCCATCTGCTCAACAGAAGCTTTGAAAACATCAGAAGCCTCGGGGCGAAACATGGGTGATTTCTCCAAAGGTTGCCCAGATTCATGAAGTTTATAGCCAGCAGTAAGGCCCTGATGCTTCCCCAGGTTCAGCAGCTTTGTGTAAACATCACCAAGGGCAGAGTTAAATTCCTTAGAGTGCAAAAGATAAGTCACAACCTGCTGAAACCCATGCTCGATCAACCACTGATTATCCGCAGTCACCTGACCAACAGAAGCCTTCAACCCCTCCTTTTCTTCACGAAAAGCCTTCTGTTGGACAGACAAGGCCTCTCGATCAGCCTTCAACTTCAGCAAATTAGCTTCGAAGCTCTTCTTCAAGTCACCCATCTCAATGGCATGCATCTTCTTCAGATCCTCAGTCTCCTTCTTCCAAGCTGCCTCCTTCTCTGCAAACCCAGCCACTTCCTTCTTCATCGATGCAAGGGAGGATTTCATTTTGTCTTTCTTTTTAGAAAAATCTTCATACTCCCGCATCCTTTGGCGAAAGCGTGTAATCCCTTGGGGAAGCATGGCTGCAAGGTTGCAAGTAGTTAAAACCATGCGAGATAACATAGTGTCATCATCCATCTCAGCAATAGTTTCACGAACGGAGGGAGGAGCAAGATGACTAAGAGCATCCTCGCAAACAGCAGCATCCTTAAAAGAGTCATCATTCTTAACCAACCAAGTAGGCACATAAGTGCCCTCAGGGTTCAACCCTTCAACGTCCCTGCTCGACGATTCTTGAACAGGGGTAGCAACACCCTTCTTCCCTCGAACCTTCTTACCACGCACAACTAATTCCTTCTCCTTCTCAACCTCTGCCTCAGCCTGATCCTCAGAAACCTCGATGTCATCACTCAAATCCACTGGCTCAGTGGAAGTGGATTGAGGAGTAGCCTTCAGTAAGCGACGAGATAACCGGCGAGTTGAAGGCTTGGGAACATTGGACTTGGTAAAACCCTTCACATTTTCAACACTGACATAACCCGAGCCCTCAAACCTTTGCTCAGAGGTCCTCACAACAACATTTTCACCCGGAACAGTCGGAGCATCTTCAAAAACCACATCGGACGTATCGTCACTCTTGATGAAGTCCAAAGCAGACATAACTGCCAAAAAACAAATAAAGAAAATAAGTCACAAACAAAGTAAGACGAAAAGGCATAGGGGAGAAAATGCATACCAAGGCCATTTCTCATCAACACCGGATCCCGATCAACTTTTGCCCAAATATTACTAACCCCTAAAAGCACTAACAAATGTTCGGGAAAAGGACGAACCCTGGAAGGGCACCCCCGAATGGCTGAAAGAAAGGCATCATTTAATTCAGACTCGGAAGGCTCCGGATCGTTGAGAACAGCATCCGGATGCCTCCACACCATTTTGAAAGGAATGATGGATTCAGAAACCCAGAAAAACGTATTCTTCCATGATCCAAGGGTCGTAACCATGGAGGAAACAAGACAAGTTTCAACCTTTGTGTTCTCGAAAGTAAACCAATCACCATTTTTGGCTAACCGGAAGAACCTCCGAAAGAGTAACAATGAAGGATCATAACCTAAAGCACGACACAGCACTTCAAAGTGCAAAACCCTAGCCATTCCTTTCGGATGTACTTGCCCAAAAGACACTCGATAATACTCAAGCACATTTAGAACAAAAAACGAAAAAGGGTAACGAAGATTAGACCACTCAAAATGCCGACAATACAAAGCAATAAAACCAGGAATCGGTTTGTCAATGGAAGCATCGCAAGCAGGGGCGGTTGGATTAAACTGTTTATCAATACCATGTTCAAGACAAAACAGGTCTACCTCCTCTTGTGTCAATCGAGAAAATGACCTCGCTAAATCCTTAAGGGCACCCATGATCGGAAAAAGTAAAAGTGAAAATGGAGAAGAAACTAACCTGAGAAGAGGAAAACGGTGAATGATTGCAAAGAAAGTGAAGAAACTTTACAATAGTTAAAACAAATAAGAGAGTAAAGTAGGGGCATTAAAGGTAAATAAGTAATTTCTGCCAATCCGCCGCCTGACACATGTCAAATCAACTGTCAAATCGATTAAAATTCAAAATTCAAAAAGTAACCGCCTCAAACCCTTCAAGCCTCCAAACAACGAACCCTTGAAGCCTTTACAAGACATGCGTAAAAGTCAGAAGTCTTTGAGCATAATACCCCAAAAACCTCTGACTTGGGGGGCTGACGACGGGGGTAGCCCAAAGACAAATAAAATTATTAATATGCAAAGGGCTTAAAAGGTTGAAAGGTTCATCGGATGAAAAGCTGTATAATGAGTGAATCGAGGAACAGTAACTAGTCATGTCCACCAACTCATCTCACCAACTCACAAAGTCAGAGCAGGTCTGTACAGGCACACCCTATTAACCAGGGGTCCAAAGCCTTGAACCCCAAAAGGGGAAACCCTCCATAAGCAAACAGGTTCCGCTAGTATGGTCCATACCATTTCGAGAGGTGTCTTCCACTATAAGAAGACAGCTCAAAGACACTTCCTGGACATTCCAAAAAAGCAGAGATTCCTTAATCTCTTGTCATTCAAGAGTTCTTTGTCACCTCCAAATAACTCCTCATCAAATTCATCTCATTTGCTTTCTTTTCTGAATTCGAGCTAGTCTCGAAGAAAGAACTTCAAAGCAAATATCTCAATCATACTAGTGAACCTCCTTCCACGTTTTGCACACGTGGAGGGACCCCGCGACCTGCGTTAGGCAAAACTGAACCCTTCAGCCCTTTTGCCTGACCAGCTAAGCTACCATCCTTGGTCCCGTGTTTGTTGCATCAACATTCCCTAAAATATTCTTGTATGATTGTATGATAACAAAATAGGATCGACATTTTCCTTGAACTCTTTTCTTTGAACGGAAAGGTGTCACAATTTTTTGGGTGCGAGACACCCCACACACCCCCCTCCCTTATTGTGGAGGCCCGTCGCCCCTCTCCGGCCAGACGTGAGAGTCTTAACCGTGCCCCAGCTGGCATCAGAGAGTGACTGGCGTCCAGGGAAACAATTTCATCTCTATTTGTATAAACATCATGGATTAACTTGGTCTAGTGACTTTATCTATGAAGCTGTCATCCGTTATGTTTGATCTTTCCATAAGAATTTGAATACTATTTTTGACATCAGACCATCAAATATTTATTCATCAGCTACAGATAAGGCCGCCTTGGAGCCACAAAAGGATTTCTACAATGTGTGACCTGAGGTTATGGGTTCAAGTTAATGAAACACCTTTTGTACAAATACATCATAAAAATGCATACATCTAGCTCAAGTGGCCCGAAACCCAGGACCACGCAAATGTGGGAGCCTTGTCTACTGGGTTTGCCTTTTTCATAATGCTATAGACATGAGGACTTTTGGAAATATTAATAGGGATGAGCATACACCTGTTAACTAATCCATAACCGTATTAATCAACATAACTGAACCAATAAAAAAACTAACGATTCCGCAAAGTTTTTCTTTAAATCGATTATTTGTGCCAAAAATTAAACAAGAATTTGGATCAACATCAATTTGTCAAGTTAAAGAATAAACATTATAAAAAATTTGATTAACAAGATTTTTGAGCAAACTCGATGATCAAGAATAAGATATGCTGTAAAGTCGATTATCTATTCATTTTAATAATTTATGGCACTTTTCTTTTTTCTTTCTTTTTTTTTTCAATGTTTTTTTATTTCAAAGATAGTTTTTTTTTAACAAAAAACTAGCTTAAAATTTGAAGTTAGTGATAAGGAAGAAATTTCTATAACAAACATAAATGAAAAAAATATATATATAAAAGACAGCTAGTGCACGGGAATGAGTACAAGTTTTGATATCCATTAAATGAGAAATATGTAATCTTAGTCTTAGGCCACTTGTAATCGAGCCTTATATAGTGCCCTTGACCACCATCAAGCCTTGTAGCGTCGGGTACACCATATACTTCTGCTACGTGTCGTATAACCCTACATTTATAAGGGATATGGGGCTTGACCACTACAGATGATCTTATTTTAGATCTAAAACTCAAGTTCATGTATCACTACTTGATGACGGGGTAGCCCGAGACCAAATAAAATGACCAAGTATGTAAACACCTAAAAAGTTAAAAGGTTCAACGCTTGAAAAAGCTGAGGAGATGGAGTAAAGTAACACGGGAACAGTGAACAAGTCACATCCCCAAACAGTCTCACCAACCACAGCCGTAAAAGCAATGCAGGTCCACAGAGTACACGCTATTATCCGGGGGTCAAAAGGCTTCAACCCCCGAAAGGGTAAGCCCCTCACTGCAAGCTGGTTCACTAGTCAAATGAATACTCCTTTGGGACATGTCTTTGCCTATATAATGACACTTCATTCATTAACAAAGACATCTCGGATCAGATTTATTCTCTCAAAAAACTCTGGTCCTTCACATCGTATATTCACTTCACTCAAAGTGTCCCTCATTCACGTTGACATTACTCTTATTCTTTCTGTTCCTCAATCCTTTTCTGAATAATATTTCAGAATTGGATCTTCAAACAAGAAATATAAACTAGTGAACCTCCTTCCACGTCTTGCAAACGTGGGGGGACCCCACGACCTGCATTAGGTAAGGTTAAACCCTTTAACCGTTCTGCCTAACCACCGTTGCTACTGTCCTCGGTCTATACTTTGTTGTCTCAACAAGTTGGCACCCACCGTGGGCTACGCCGCTATTTCTCCTCAAAAAGACCTAGTAGTGTAGCTCTTCTCTCTCAAAGTTGTCATGTCTGAAAGTGGATCCCCAGGTGAAGTGAACCAGATACCAAACTGATGCGTGTTAGTGTATATATGTTTTTAGATATATATTTAAGCCCTTTTTACACTTTTAGCCAAGTTTTAAATTTATAAAACACGATATTTACTAACACTAAGCACACATATGGGCAAGTGCACCCATCGTGGACGTAGTATAGTGTTGGTAAGATACCGAGGTCGTCCAAGGACACAAGAGCTTTTAATACCGGTTTATCCTCAACGTCTAATCAAATCAAAAAGGTTAGAAGAATGTTTTAAACTAAGAAAAATAAAAACTAACTAAATGCTGAAAATAAAAATAAAATAAAAACAGATAGACAAGATGAATCACTTGGTTCCGACACGTGTATTAGTATAACCTTTGATTATTTTCGCACTTTTGCACTTGTTTAAGAGATTATCTTAGTTATTGTAATAGGCCCCTCTTTTGAAGGCGACGTTACCCTCAACCCAGTAGTTTGAGTCAGCAAGGATACAATCCTAAAGGGTCGGATTATTGAAAGATAATGAATTAAGTTATTAATGCAAATTATGGTAGACCCCGCTTTTGGCGGTGATGTTACCCTCGGCTAAGTAGTCTGAGTCAGCAGGGATACAGTCCTAAATAGCCGGGTTATAGTATTAATAGTAGTTAACTTATGAGGGGGTCAAAGAGTTTGGATCCCCGCCATCCAATACCTATGGGCATTGAAGGAGATCCTACTAAATTTGACCCAGGTCCCAAGCAGGACCTCTAAACGCTGAACAAGGGCAAGACCCTTACCAAACCGTTCCCTTAACCCCCGACCAGGTAGCCAACATATAGACCGTGGAGATATGAATGGTGAAAATCTTTTATTTTATATAGACAGTAAAATAACGCCAAGACACCACGGACAAACGATAAGGAAAGATCACCTTCAACATAAGTAACTAGTTATTAAAGTCATTAATACAAAACCAAATAAAAAGTGCAAAAGATTAAAAATAAAAAGTATTATACTAAACACTTGTCTTCACCAAGTGATGTAAGAGACTTAGGCAAACATGGCCTTGATTGTCAAGAACTCTTACGATCAATCTTGGATCCCGAGACGACTCACACACTCTACGATGGACAATGGATGATGGTGGTGGATGATGGTGTTATGGTGGTGGTGGGTGGTGGATGAAGTGTGAGAGAGGTGGTGTGCCAAGGGATGAGAGAGAATGAAGCCAAGCTCCTCTATTTATAGGCTGAACAGAAGGCTGGACACGGCCCCGTGTCCGCTGGACACGGCCCCGTGCCCGCCTGACACTCTCTCTCTTCATTAATTGTAATTGCGAATTACAATTAATGCGCCTGCTGTACTTTCACCACGCCCCCGTGCTCGCTGGACACGGCCCCGTGGTGGGCAATGGAAGCTTCTACTGGTTTGTCTTTTCTGCTGCTTCCTGGGCACGCCCCCGTGTTCGCTGGACACGGGGCGTGTTCAGACTCTGTTTTCTTCTTTTTGCCTTGGGAGGTGCCGTTGAGGGTCCGGGCAGTCCACTTTTGTTCATTTTCTTGTATTTATAGTAGAATTAGTGGTCTTTTTGCTTCTTTTGTGATTTTGAGCTCATTTCATCCTGAAAATACAAAAGGAAGACAAAAACACTCTTTTTCCAACATTAGTACTTAAAAAGGGTTAGTTTTATGCCTTAATTGATGTGTTTTATATGTTGCATTTTACACACATCAAATACCCCCACACTTGAACTTTTGCTTGTCCTCAAGCAAAACTCTTTAAATGTGGCTTACACTCCCAAATGGAATAGGTAGAAGAGAAGTTTTTTTTTAGCTTGTCCTAGAGTGTCGGGAATCCAAGGTTTTTATAGGTTTTATTTTTAGTTATTTACAATCCTATTCGTTATGATTTATTTTGAACTTTTCACAAGATAAACTACTTAGTTGGGCATAACATGCCTTATTAAAATTCCATTTATATACAAGTTCACATACCTTACGGGAGATCACTCAACACTCGGCCGAAGGTGTATATTTTAGTGAATCACTCGAGAGCGGCACGGAACTTACGTCTTCCATAGGCTTGCCAAGCAATCAATCCTCATCCTTTTTAACTTTTTACCTTTGTAAATATCAAGAGGACTTTTGGGGTGAAGGCTTGGGTTTAAAGGTGGGTGGTTGGTTAGTGGTTAGTAAAAATGGCGAAAATCGTAACAAGTGTCGGTTTTCGTAGAATACCTTGTTTTTAGTGACTTATTATTTTTGAAGTATTTCTTCAAACAAGCTTTTGTAGCTTTTGTTTGTTTTTGACTTCATCATCTAGTTTTTTTTTTTTTTTTTTTTTTTTTTTTTTTTTTTTTTTTGATGTCACTTGAAAGGGCAAGTTGACGAAAAACCGATCTTGTTACTAAAATAAAGGGGAAAAAATGAAAAAGGTTTTTGGTGGGTAAAAATGGTTTTTGGGGTAATGAAATGAAAGGTTTAGGCTCAAAGGGGTTATCTAGGGGGATTTTGGGTAGGTAAAAAAAATGAAAAATAATGGTTTTGAAAAAAAAATGGTTAGTCCTAATGCCTCCATCATTTACTTACTTGGGTTTAAGTTGGTAAGGACCGGGAATGTATCGTCGTGGCAAGTTCTAGATTTGTAAGGACCGAGCGGCTATTCACACAAGAAACGAAAAATGAGCATTTAATCTAAATATGTGTATTTTTATGCTCAATAAAGGCTCAAAACTCACTTTTGTGGGAATGGGTTTTTAATGTGACCAAGCATATATAATCGAATTTTAAACTAGATTTGTTATGCCGTTTCATAATTTTCTTATGTTGGTTCCTTTTTTTTATCACGACGCTATCGGTTGTAAACTTGTAAAAATATAACCTTTTTAGACTTGTTCTTCCCAACTTAAACTAAGACAAGTAAATAAAAAAAAATGAAAAAGTTTTTGAAAAAATTTGGGGTGTTTAGCGGTTCCAATAGAGTTTTGTGTAAGGCTTGTGTTTAGGATTTTGCAAAATTTCAAGGTTTTAGCATCCCCCCCACACTTAAATTACACATTGTCCTCAATGTGTCAAAAAACAATATTTTTGGGTGATTAAAATGTATAAAAGTGTGTTAAAAAGCAAATATTTATGTTACTGGCACTCTGGACACGGCCCCGTGTTCACCGGGCACGGCCCCGTGGTCAAGTGCCAGTAACAAAAATTTCAGAATTGAAACAGAAGCCTGGACACGGGGGCGTGTCCGCTGAACACGGCCCGTGTCCAGTTACCTGAACTGGGTGATTTTTCTGCAGGGGCTCAGCACGGGGCCGTGTTGGTTGGGCACGGCCCGTGTTGAGCCTTCTGTGATGGAGATTTTTGTCGGGTTGCTCTGTTCTTCATGCATGGTTCCATTTTTCTCGTTCCCTTTTTCATCCATTACCACCATGAGTGTGTTTTATTCTGCAAAAAAAAATTAAAAGATTAAACTAAACTAAGGATAGATCCGCGGAATGCCTCCGTGGTGCGCCACGTTTATAAGGGTCCTTGGCTAGACCCGATTTCTGGTTATATCTCTTCTGAGTGGAGTGCCTTGCTTCCCAAGTTACACCGTCGGAGAGCGACATCCAAGCTTGAATCAATAACCTTCATGTAATTGACCGGGTCGTCGTCCTCTATTTTCTTCCCAACTCCGAACTTCACCTCATTGTCCCCGTACCTCAAAGTCAGTGTCCCTTCATTCATGTCTATCACTGCTTGTGCTGTGGCAAGGAAGGGTCTCCCTAGGATAAGGGGGACCTCGGTGTCTTCCTCCATGTCGAGTATGACAAAGTCAACGGGATAAACGAATTTGCTTACCCTTACCAAGACATTTTCGATGACACCTTGTGGGAATTTGACTGATCGATCAGCGAGTTGTATGCTTATTTTTGTAGGGCTCGTGGTTCCCAAGCCAAGCCTTTTGAACATTGATGAGGGCATGAGGTTAATGCTAGCCCCTAAGTCGGCCAAGGCATTGCGAACGGGTGATTCCCCTATTGAACATGGAATCGTGAAACTTCCGGGATCGATTTTCTTTTGGGGTAGTTTATTGAGTACGAGGGCAGAGCATTCTTCGCCTAAATTAACTAATTGCAAATTTTCAATTTTCTTTTTATGTGTAAGGAAGTCCCTCATAAATTTAGAGTATTTGGGCATTTGGGTTAGGACTTCGATAAAAGGAATATTGACATGCAATTGTTTTAACAAACTTTCGAATTTTGCGAATTGCTCATTGGTTTTTTGACGAATTAACCTACCGGGGTACGGAACTCGAGGAGCCTTGATAGGCTCTGATGATGGGGGAGAGTTCTTTTCCTGCGGATGTGTTGGCGTCGTTTCTTCCGCCGCTGGAGGTACTTCTGCAGGCCCTACGGTGCGGTTTCGTAGTGTGATGAGGTGAACTTGCGCCTTTGGGTTTGTTTCGGTATTGCTAGGTAATGCGCCTTGCGGTCTCTCGGAAAAATTTTGTGCTAGTTGATTTATTTGTTTTTCTATGTTTTGAATGCTAGCTTGTTGATTCCTAAAATTAGATTCTAATTGTAGAAATCTTTCCGAGTTTTTCTTATCAGTGTCGGAGATGAGGCGAGATATAGTATCTTCGAGCCTTTCTCGTCCACCTTGTTGTTGAGTGAAATTTTGTGACTCATTCCTTGATTGCTGAAAGTTTGTTCGTTGGGTTTGTTGGTTACTACTATTGCCGGTTTCCCTCCAGCCAAGGTTTGGGTGGTTTCGCCATCCTTGGTTGTAGGTTCCCGTTGGAGGACCCGACGGCCTAGGTCTATTATCAATGTAGTTTACCATTTCTTGTTGTTCGTCCGTTTCTTTCATGCAACTCCAATTTTCATGTGACCCACCACACCCCTCACAAGCCATAACCGAGACTGTTTTTGTCATTTCTAATTTTTTTATTTTTGAAGAAAGGGCCTCGATTTGGGCTTGTAAAGAGGTGCTTTCGTCGACCTTATGGGCGCCCGGGGCGATAGACTTATTTCCCCGGGGAGTGTGCCATTGAAAATTGGTTTGAGCAATTTCCTCAATTTGATTATATATTTCGTGTGGGCGTCGATTACCTAAAAGTCCCCCGGAGCTAGAATCAAGTGTCTGCCTAGTATGTGGCAACAATCCATTGTAGAAAGTGGATACTTGTTGCCATATTGCGAGGCGGTGATGGGGGCACTTGCGTAATAGCTCCTTGAACCTTTCCCAAGTTTCATATAAGGATTCCCCGTCCTCTTGTGAGTATGTATTAATTTCAGCCATTAATTTAGCAGTTTTAGAAGGAGGGAAATACTTATATAGAAATTTTTGGGCTAGTTCATCCCAGGTGTTTACCGATCCAGCTGGGAGGGTGTTGAGCCAAGCTTTCGCTCGGTCTTTCAGTGAGAATGGAAACATACGGAGGCGGATGGCGTCGTTTGATGCCCCATTGATCCGAAAGGTATCACATATTTCTAAGAAATTAGTTATATGTAGATGGGGATCCTCGTCCGCAAGCCCGTGGAAGGTTGCGGAGTTTTGGAGCATTTGTATCAAATGCGGTCGAAGCTCGAAGTTATTGGCTTCGACATTCGGAGCATTGATAGCGGCGCCTAGATTACCTATGGTGGGCCGTAGATAATCCATAAGGGTACGTTGGTCCGCCATTGGGGGTGGATCACCCGAAACCTTCTCTTGGTTTTTGGCTTTTAACCTTTTTCTGAGAAAGCGTTCGGGTTCTTCTAGCGGTTCTTTTATGTCTTTATTGGAACTGGAGCTCATACACTACGTGAGGATGGTATCGGGTTCCAAGTCCTGCAATAAAAACAAAAAAGAATGTCGGTCAGAAGGTTCACCACGGCCCCGTGTTGAGCGAACACGGCCCCGTGGTCGGAAATACAGTGATTGTTTTCCAGATCCCAGTTACTGGAAGTTGGACACGGCCCCGTGTTGCACCGACACGGCCCCGTGGTCAGCCTTCTGTAACTTGAAAAACAAAAACTGCCAGTAACTTTGCTGAGCACGGCCCGTGTCCGACCAGGCACGGCCCCGTGCTGAGCTCTGCAGAAGCTAAAAAAAAAATAAAAAAAAAATCCTAAAAAATTAAAGAAAAATAAAAATATGAGTAGGCCGTTGATTCCTAAATTTCTTAAAATCCTTGTGTCCCCGGCAACGGCGCCAAAAACTTGATGCGTGTTAGTGTATATATGTTTTTAGATATATATTTAAGCCCTTTTTACACTTTTAGCCAAGTTTTAAATTTATAAAACACGATATTTACTAACACTAAGCACACATATGGGCAAGTGCACCCATCGTGGACGTAGTATAGTGTTGGTAAGATACCGAGGTCGTCCAAGGACACAAGAGCTTTTAATACCGGTTTATCCTCAACGTCTAATCAAATCAAAAAGGTTAGAAGAATGTTTTAAACTAAGAAAAATAAAAACTAACTAAATGCTGAAAATAAAAATAAAATAAAAACAGATAGACAAGATGAATCACTTGGTTCCGACACGTGTATTAGTATAACCTTTGATTATTTTCGCACTTTTGCACTTGTTTAAGAGATTATCTTAGTTATTGTAGTAGGCCCCTCTTTTGAAGGCGACGTTACCCTCAACCCAGTAGTTTGAGTCAGCAAGGATACAATCCTAAAGGGTCGGATTATTGAAAGATAATGAATTAAGTTATTAATGCAAATTATGGTAGGCCCCGCTTTTGGCGGTGACGTTACCCTCGGCTAAGTAGTCTGAGTCAGCAGGGATACAGTCCTAAATAGCCGGGTTATAGTATTAATAGTAGTTAACTTATGAGGGGGTCAAAGAGTTTGGATCCCCGCCATCCAATACCTATGGGCATTGAAGGAGATCCTACTAAATTTGACGCAGGTCCCAAGCAGGACCTCTAAACGCTGAACAAGGGCAAGACCCTTACCAAACCGTTCCCTTAACCCCCGACCAGGTAGCCAACATACCTCCATATAGACCGTGGAGATATGAATGGTGAAAATCTTTTATTTTATATAGACAGTAAAATAACGCCAAGACACCACGGACAAACGATAAGGAAAGATCACCTTCAACATAAGTAACTAGTTATTAAAGTCATTAATACAAAACCAAATAAAAAGTGCAAAAGATTAAAAATAAAAAGTATTATACTAAACACTTGTCTTCACCAAGTGATGTAAGAGACTTAGGCAAACATGGCCTTGATTGTCAAGAACTCTTACGATCAATCTTGGATCCCGAGACGACTCACACACTCTACGATGGACAATGGATGATGGTGGTGGATGATGGTGTTATGGTGGTGGTGGGTGGTGGATGAAGTGTGAGAGAGGTGGTGTGCCAAGGGATAAGAGAGAATGAAGCCAAGCTCCTCTATTTATAGGCTGAACAGAAGGCTGGACACGGCCCCGTGTCCGCTGGACACGGCCCCGTGCCCGCCTGACACTCTCTCTCTTCATTAATTGTAATTGCGAATTACAATTAATGCGCCTGCTGTACTTTCACCACGCCCCCGTGCTCGCTGGACACGGCCCCGTGGTGGGCAATGGAAGCTTCTACTGGTTTGTCTTTTCTGCTGCTTCCTGGGCACGCCCCCGTGTTCGCTGGACACGGGGCGTGTTCAGACTCTGTTTTCTTCTTTTTGCCTTGGGAGGTGCCGTTGAGGGTCCGGGCAGTCCACTTTTGTTCCTTTTCTTGTATTTATGGTAGAATTAGTGGTCTTTTTGCTTCTTTTGTGATTTTGAGCTCATTTCATCCTGAAAATACAAAAGGAAGACAAAAACACTCTTTTTCCAACATTAGTACTTAAAAAGGGTTAGTTTTATGCCTTAATTGATGTGTTTTATATGTTGCATTTTACACACATCACAAACACTTCAACTCCGGGCAGTAGTCAAGCCCATGTGGCTATCCCAACCTCTTTTTCAACTCCGGGGAGCACACCCTAGTTTCTTACCTTTAACACTCCAACTCCTTCTAGATCTGGAGTTCCTTCACCTAACGTCGGTATCACAGATACCCCCACACGTATTGAACTCACCCCCGAGGGAGTTGCTAATAATTTTCTTGAATTGAGGACCCTCCTCAACCAGTATGTGAACAAGGAAAAAGACTAGGGAGTGAGGATTCGTCTAGACTACGACGAACCTGAACCAACACTGTCTCCCGGACCTCCCATTCCACCTTTTGCAACCAGGAATGAGGCTGGGCTCAGTAACGCTCCAAACCCCGTTCCATATTTATCCACCATGACAAATCCTACAGCATACCCCCTCTTTTCATCCCAACCAGTTACAAGTGGTGCTCCTCTGGGCCATTAGCTGACTTTGGATCAGCTCCTCCATTCCCTAGTATCAAGCTTTCCAGCTTCAACTTCCACTTCTTGGGAACAAGCCCTGTCAGTGCTTCTATTGGCACGGAGTGCGGTAATGAGCACCCCCCTTGGAGTTAGCTGTCCGATCACGTCCGGAAGCCTCCAAGGCTTCAACCCTATGTCCCAGATGATGGCCAGTTTCCCGTGGCAACACTTCATCAATCAAGTGCTAGCCACTCAAGGGAACAACAATGGCAATAATAATATGGGTACAAGGGTCGAAGAAGACTTGGCTAAACCCTACAAGCCGAGTAACCTTTCATGCTTCTCACAGCAAATAGCCGATTATGATTTTCAAACAAAGATCAAGATGTCGTCCCACATCAGAACGTACGATGTGTCTGAAGACCCAGAGGACCATCTTCAGATCTTTACCGGTGCAGCAAGGATAGAAAAATGGTCAAACGCTGAATGTTGTTTAATGTTCATGCAAACCCTTATCGGATATGCCAGGATTTGGTTCAACGATTTACCTGCTCGAAGCATTCGAAGCTTTGACGACCTTAGCAAGGGTTTTTTGGCCAACTTCTCCCAGCAAAGACGATATGTCAAAGATGCAACCGTTATTTTTCAAATAAAACAGCGAGACAATGAAAATCTTCGTGAGTTTATTGAACGATACAAGAAGGAAGGTCTAACCTACGTAGGGGCAGATGAAAAAATGAGGGTAGCCGGTTTCATGAACGCTATCACCTCAAAATACCTCACAAGAGATTTCAACAAGTCCCTGCCTAAGACCTTGGAGGAGGCCCTTGAAAGAGCAGAAGCCCACATTCGGGGAGAGGAAGCAGTTAACATCAAGGAACAGAGGAAAAGAGGGTCTAGCTGGCGAAGTAATAGCCCAGTCAGAAAAAGAGGGAATTACAACTCCTATGACAGACGGCAAAAGGGTTCAGACCATCGAAGGTTTGAAGGCCGGAACCCTCCAACCAGGGAAAAAGGCATGAGTTTCACACCCCTCACAAAGACCCCTCAAGAAATCCTGGCAACCGAAGAAGTCAAACAGAACTTTAGACCTCCTAGGCCTCTCCCCAAAAGTAGAAAAAATGAGAACTCCACGCAGTTCTGCGAATTTCATGAAGAAAAGGGTCATCACACCAACGATTGCTTCCAACTAAAGAAAAGAATTGAAGAGGCTGTTAAGTCAGGTGAACTCGCCCATTTGGTAAAAGGGGTTCGAGACAAGATGGCTGAAGGCAAGGGAAAGAAAGTCAATATGGTAAACTCTGATGAAAAGGTTCCTCATAAGAGGCAGCGGTTGGAAGCTTGGGAGCTTCAATGTGTTTGCTTTCCCCCAGCTGAAAGAGGGCCCCTTTAAGCCCTCTCGTCGTAGAAGCTACCATTGGAACGTTGGAAACACATAGGGCATACATAGACACTGGGGCAGCCACTGAGATCATGTTCGAGAAATTTTTCAACCGCTTAAGCAATGAAGAACGTTCAAGGCTTCAACCCTCTGGAACCTCCATAAAAGGTATCGCCGATATACCCCTCAAGCCTTTGGGACAACTGATACTAGATGTTTGCTTCAGTGAAGGTCAGAAGAAAAGAATCCAACCACTTTCCTTCGTAGTCCTCAACATACCTTCGAACTATGATGTGATCATAGGAAGGCCAAGGCAATCTGCCTTCTTTATGGCAGTGTCCGTTGGGCATGGCACGACAAAATTCCCAACCGAAAGGGGGGTAGCAACCCTTCAACCCTCCCAAGAGTCCTACATGATCGAAGGAGAAAGTCCCAGAAGTGAAGAAGACAAGAAAAGGCTTATCATAAATCCTAAGTACCCTGAACAAAGAATAAGGGTCAAGCCAAACCTTTCACAAGAAACTCTCTCCTATTTGGAAAAGTTGTTGACACATTACAGCGATGTCTTCGCTTGGTGTCCGGAAGATATGACAGGAATCCCTCGAAGCATTGCTGAACATGAGTTAAGGATACCTCCTGATGTCAAACCTGTTGTACAAAAGAAAAGAAGCTTAGCACCAGAAAGAAGCCTGGCTGCTTGTCAGGAGGTTGAGAAGCTCGTCTCAGCCGGCATTCTCCGAGAAGTCAAGTACCAATCATGGGTTGCAAACCCGGTCATGGTCAAAAAAACCTGATAACTCCTGGAGAATGTGCATAGACTTCAAGGATCTCAACAAAGCTTGTCCTAAGGACTGCTACCCACGAAATTGACCTTAAGGTTGACTCGCTCATCGGTTACCCTTTCAAATGTTTTCTTGATGCTTACAAAGGGTATCACCAAATACTCATGAAAGAAGAAGATGAAGAAAAGACGGCATTCCACACTGATAAAGGAATCTTCTGTTACAAGAAGATGCCTTTTGGGCTAAAGAACGCCGGTGCAACCTACCAACGTCTGGTGGACAAAGCTTTTGCAAGCCAAATAGGCAAAAACATGGAAGCCTATGTTGACTTGGTAATCAAAAGCAAGACAGAGAATCAAATGCTTGACGACATCCAAGAAACTTTCAAAAATCTCAGAAAGGGTAACATGAAACTTAACCCTGAAAAACTTTCAAAGCATTAAAGCCAACCCAAATAAAGTAAAGGCTGTCATTGAAGCCAAGCCACCAAAAACCAAAAAATAGGTCGAAAGCTTAAACGGGAAACTTGCTGCCCTGAAGCGTTTCACTTCCAAGCTGGCTGAAAGGTCCCTACCCTTCTACAAAACACTTAAAAATTGTTCTGATAAGAAGGATTTCAAATGGACCAATGAGGCCGAGGAAGCATTCAACCAGATGAAACAACACCTGGCCTCCTTGCCAGACATTGCAGCCCCAGAAACGGGAGAATTGATATCAGTTTATCTATCAGTTGCTGAAGAAGCCATAAGTGCAGTCCTCACAATCGAACGAAACACGGCTCAGGTACCTGTTTACTTCTTCAGCAAAACTTTAAAATTAGCTGAAACTAAATATCCTCCCCTCGAAAAACTGGCCTTAGCCCTAGTTCAAACAGCTAGAAGGCTTAGGAGGTATTTCCAAGCACATCCCATACAAGTGGTCACTGACCAACCTGTCAAAAATGTGCTCGAAAAACCTGAGAACTCAGGAAGGCTAGCAAAATGGGCAGTGGAACTAGGTGAGCATAACATCACCTATGTCCCACGAAAAGCCATTAAAGCCCAAGTTTTGGCCGACTTCCTTGTGGAAATCCCAAGCCAAACAATTGACGAAGTAAACACCACAACCACTGAACCCTCCAAACCTGAGGCCTGGAAGCTATTCATCGATGGGGCTTCATGCGTTGAAGGGTCAGGGGCTGGGTTAGTTCTAATCAACCCTGAAGGGTTAGAATTCACATATGCTCTTCGTTTTGATTTTCAGACCACCAATAATGAGGCTGAATACGAGGCACTGATCGCCGGCTTAAGACTGGCCAAAGAAATGAAAGTTCAAAAGCTTGAAGTGTTCACAGATTCATTGCTAGTCTCAAGCCAAGTCAACGATAGCTACGTTGCTAAAGAACCCAATATGAGAAGATATAAAGAAAAATCCAAGGAACTGATGAACACCTTCCAAGCATGCAGCATCAAGCAAATTCCAAGGTCCCAAAACAAAAAGGCTGATGCCTTAAGTAAACTAGCACCCCTCACCTTTGCCCACCTCACCAAAAAGGTGTTGGTTGAAGTGTTGAAGACTCCATCGATTGATGAATTGGAGGTCCAAGATGTAGTCACCGAGGAAGATCCAAACTGGATGACTCCCATCAAAAAATTCCTTCAAAATGGTGAACTACCCAATGATCAAGTAGAAGCCGAAAGGGTTAAAATCAAAGCGAGACAATATGTGTTACAAGGAGAAACCCTCTACAAAAAGGGTTACCTTGCCCCCTTGCTAAGATGTGTTGGTCCCGAGCAAAGTAAGTATTTGATCAAAGAAATTCACGAAGGAGTATGTGGAGCCCATTTTGGAGCTAGGTCGGTGGTTGCAAAACTCATGAACCATGGATATTTCTGGCCCTCGATGCATCGTGACACCACTGAGCAATTGAAGAAATGTGATGCTTGTCAAATCCATGCTCCAATCCCAAAAAGTCCCAAACATGATCTTGTTCCAATAACCTCGGCATGGCCATTCCATAAGTGGGGAATGGACATTGTTGGGCCATTCCCTCCAAGCAAAGGAGGAGTAAAATTCTTGCAGGTAGCAATAGACTATTTCACCAAATGGCCCGAGGTTAAACCCCTTGCAAAGATCACAGGGAAACAGGTTATC
Organism: Helianthus annuus; assembly: GCF_002127325.2. Lineage (NCBI taxonomy): Eukaryota > Viridiplantae > Streptophyta > Magnoliopsida > Asterales > Asteraceae > Helianthus > Helianthus annuus. The sequence continues at coordinate 82,151,467 of NC_035435.2, forward strand.
GACTTCGTTTCGGAAAACATCATCTGCCGCTATGGGCTACCAGGAGTGATTGTCACCGACAATGGAAAGAAATTTGCAGAAAAGCCTTTCAGCCTTTGGTGTAAAGAGTACAGAATCAACCAGATCTTCAGCTCAGTGGCCTATCCACAATCAAATGGCCAGGTTGAAAGGGCTAACCGGAGCATAGTGGAAGGCATCAAAACAAGATTAGGAAGATACGAAAGCAATTGGCTTGAAGAATTGCCTAGTGTCGTATGGGCAATTAGAACAACCGAAAAAACAAGCCACAAGAAAACACCTTATAGCCTGGTATTTGGATCCGAGGCTGTAATCCCTGCTGAAATAGGAGTTGTAACCCAACGAATCGTCAACATGGATCCCGAAACAAACCAACAAGAGACCATGTTGAATTTACAACTCCTAGAGGAAGCCCGAGATCAAGCTGCAATCCAAGAAGCCAAATACAAGCAAAAAATGGAAGCCTACTACAACAAGAAGGTTAAGAATGAACGATTTAAGCCAGGGGACTTAGTCCTCAGAAACAATGAAGCTAGCAAAAAGGAAAATCAAGGGAAGTTGGGCCCAAAATGGGAAGGTCCATACACCATCCTCGAAGCACACAAGGGTGGATCCTACAAGCTAGCAGATTCAGAAGGCAAAAGGCTTCCAAGGCATTGGAACGGCAAAACCCTGAGAAGATTCCATGTTTAGACAGAAAAGTTTGGTTTGTATCAAAATGTACCTCGAATAACACTATGAAAACCTTTTGTAAAAAAAGCAAGTATTGCTTGAATGAATGAAGTTGTTTTATCAAACTTGTCTTTCTATCTTAATATCAGGTTGAGAACCTAGAAAAAAACTCCATGGCAAGGGCCATGTAAGGGGATGAACTCCCAGGCCACATCGCTCAATAGGTTCAAGGGTTGAATGAACCTATATAAGGGGTGAGTTCCAAAATCAATACAACTCCATGAGACTCATTAAGTAAAAATAAAATTGTCTCACAGACAGGTCTGAACAGCCTACGCCAATCGTTCCTTAAGCCTTAGAAACATAACCAACAAACAGGCTTACGAAGTAAAACAAATCACAAAGAAATGATAAAGAGGATAGGTGCTATGTCTTTTTGTTAAAAATACCAAGGCTAAGTGTCTGCAGCACTGACCCCTTTAAGGTGAAAAAACATAAAGATAGCACAGATTCAACAAAGACAATGTTAAAAATAAAAAATAATCCAAGGAAAAATACACGTAAAAATCCATCGGCAAAGCATACAAACCAAATCAAAAGCTATCAAGGCTTCAAGCCACCCACACGACAAGCTTGAAACGTTGAAGGCTCTAACCCAACTACGACTAGCCAAAAGGCTTGAAGGGTTAAAACCTACCAAACAACAACGCAAGTAATATAATAACCATCATACGATAGCAAAGAAAGTCATGAAAGACTTTCAAATAAAAGCTAAAGCAAGTTCTAGTAACTTGCAAGTTAAACTACTGTTCAAATGGCCATACAGGCCCAACACACCACCAACAGGAACCTTAAGGGTTCCTGGAAACCTAATATTGTTCAAAATAACATTACAAACCATAAATTGTTTTGCTAAGAAAGCTACGAATAATCATCAGATGGCAGAAGGCTTGGAGACACCAGAACCTTCAGCTTTGGCCTTCTTGGCTTTCTTGGACTTCTTAGCCTTAGCACCATCATCACCACCAACCGCTGAGGTCTCTAAACCAACATCCTTCGAAACATCCGGCAGACTCGAGAGGGTATCATCACTATCTCCGGAATAAGACCTTTTCTTTGAAAGGGAGCCCAAGACCTCAGTACAAACCTTTTCATTTAGACCCTCCGGTTTCAAATGCTGTAAAACAGACAAAGGCTTACCAAAGCAAGAGGAAACCTGATGAACATAAGGATAGGTTAGCCTCTCCATCTGTTCAACTGAGCTTTTGAAAACATCAGAAGCATCGGGACGAAATAAGGGGGACTTTTCCAGGGCATGCCCAGCTTCATGCAACTTGTAACCAGCAATGAGACCTTGGTGTTTTCCCAAGTATAGTGTAACACCTCGAAAAATTTCGTCCAATAATGCATTGACACGTGTCATGGGCATTGGATATGCAAAAACATACTTTAGAGGGACTAAAGTTGACAAACAGTGAAAACTATGGAACGCAAGGGTCCAAAGTGTCAACAATGGATAAATAGACTCTATGATAACCATACATAATGTTTATAACCTTAAACGGATGGATCATGGATCATACGAAGCGGAAATTGCACAAAAGTGAGGAATTACAAACTGCAGGGGCCAAAAGTGTCAACATGTTGAATTTATACCTCTGAGTGAACTTTTGGCAGACCCGAAGCTTTGTAATGCTAAAATATACTCACTAGAATATGTGGTAAAAATTTCGTGAAGTTTCGTTATCGTATGAGAAAGTTATGGCCAAAACCGTACTTGAGGGGTTAAAAGCGTCAACGTCGAATTTCATGGCTTTTCGGGTGAGCGCAAAGTTAACCGAGGACATTACCATGTTGGTAAATGTCCCAAGGTTCTTAAAAACCAAGTTTGGGGGTTTACGAGTCAAAATAAGTAGCCAAAACCTCGCGTGCGAAGACAGGGACCAAAACTGCAACAAATGAAAAATGTTTGGGTACTGCAGACCCCAGGCGGCCCGCCTGGGCTGCCTAATGCGGGCCGCATGGCCTGCCCAGTAACAGAAATTCGCGAATTTTGCACTTTGGGTCAGTTTTGTGAGTGTATAACAGCTATCATCACCTCCTAAATGCACCTATGGGTGGACATGCATGTTGGGACACCTGGAGACCTCACATAACATCTGATTTCCCCATTTAATCAGATCAATTCACCACATTTTGAGGACCTGTGTAGTAACCAAGAGCACTAGCAACTTCAAGAATTCACAAGGCTTCTCCAGGAGCAATCTGATCGACAAGGCAACCTCCTAGTGCTATCTAAGCTTCATTAGGACCTTTGTAAGCATTCATATCATCCTCTAATTCGTTCTAGCTTTGATTATTAGCCAAAAGTCAAACCGTTGTTCATATAGTTTGACTTTTCGATTAAACGAATTTGGCTCTGTCATTTCTCAAATTGAAACCACTTATAAGTTGGTATTTATGTGGGAAACAAACCCTCAAAAGGGTATTCTTTGATTCCCACTCTAAGCATGCTATTTGTCGAGTCAAAGTGGTTCTTAAAAAGTCAACAGAAATTGTTTTTACAAAATATAGCGTAAATGGTAATGTAGATGACATGCAATCAGTTTGATCATCAAAAATAGCTTTATAATGAATGTAAGAATATGTTTTACAATGATCAACTCGACAATCTTTAGTAAAAGCCCGGATTGGAACCGAAAGTCTTACAAAACGACTTATTCTTTGACTATCGATTCGGATCCATGCATGCATGTTTGAGATCTGTATTAGAGTATATTTTTGACCATTTTTATTTAAGTGTAACTCTCTGGAATTTTTGCAACTTGAGTCTATGTTTAACCGATTCATATGCATGTTTCCGATTATGCTTAAAAGTTGACTATTTTGCCCTTTTTGATATAAAACGTGATTTTTGGAAAAGTGAAAGAGTAGAAATCTTTATTACTAATTTATAAACTTGCACCGAAAATTTGAGATCAGTTGGTGGTCCAGATTTTGAGTTATGGCCAATATCGTAAAACTATATCTTTATGTTAAATAAACGGCGCATTTAGCGTATAACCTATTTAAGGCCACTTTTTGATATAAAACTTTTTGCCCACTGATGTTATATAATATTTTGGGATTTTTGATGATTTTTATTTAATTTTTGGCTGATCGTATCATAGATCGCTTAGTCGATTCGGTTAATGCCGGTTTTGACCGTTTAAGCCATAAAATGAGTTTTATACATCCTTTTGACCCCAAACCTTTTTCTACTGATTTTATTTGTTAAATAGATTATTTTGAGCATTCTGGAACTATAAAAATCTCAGCTTTCTTTTGAAAACCCGGAAACGGCTCTAAATCGCATTTTTAGCGTTTTTAGCGCATAGTAAGCGTTATACTCATATTAAACATATAAGACTCATATCTACTGATGTATTTAGCATATTTTCATATAATAATAGTAAGTATAAATTTTTGAACTCAGGTTTCCAGTTTTGACATTTTTAGCCCTTGTGAAATTACTAAAATACCCCTACGGTGCATAGTTTGATTTTAAATGATAAGTTTTGTTTATGGGTCATACCCTACTGATATAATATGCCAAATTAAGTATATTTACTGTATAAATCAGACCTGTAACTCAGATTTCCAATTTAACTCTTTTATAATCTTTTAAATGACCAAAATGCCCTTCTAAGGCATAAATTGAGTTTAAAATAATTCGGGGCATAACAGAACATAACTTGCTGATATTACATCATACTTAAAGCATATTATCTCAGGGAACTTGCATATGACTCTTTTGGTTACCCGTAACGCCCTTTTAGCGTTCGGTTCGGTTTATGTAACTAGTTTGCATAAATTGGCCGAAACGGGTCAAACGATATCATTTTTGTCTCAAAATCCAGAATGTATTTAGTATACCCATATTATACAAGTATTCAAACTTGTCGGGTCTAAATCACATTCTATCCGGTCTTTCGCTTAATCGTGTGCTTGAACCGTATCATCCTTAAAACTAACCGGTCTAAGCTTAAGCTTAAATAAAGACCCGTTAGGAATCTAATAGGTTATTATAAACCTTTGTTCCAGAATAGGAGGCCCAGTAAAAGCTATCTACACTTACCAATTGTGATTCATACTTACTCAGGTAAATACATTTTGACTTATTTTCCCTATACGGGCTTGGGGTACGGTATATAGAATACCGCTTGATCTAGCGCACAAATCTTGCACCCTTGGGTATGCAATTGGAATAATTTGTTCGACTCGTTTAAACAGTCTTGTTTTACTTTAAGCATTTGGGGGGTTATTGACCGTGTCCCGGATATCCTTGGCATTATCTTACGAGATGGCCACGACCAGAGCACGGGGTGTAGGCGTACACCCGTCGTGTATAACTCTTTAATGTGGTAGTCATTTAATCTTTAACCCGGACAAGATCCTGGGCTACCAAACGTACGAGTAGCATGTAATTCGTTCACAAGTTTATATTGCATAATTATCCCAAGTTAATAAAGATATTTATGCCATGTGCATTTAAATCAATTTTCAATCATTTTCAAAATGAGTCAGTTAATTTGTATTTACCAGTGTAAACTGACGTATTTTCCCAAAAGGTTAAGTGCAGGTACTATACATACTAGGATGGCTGTTTCCTAAAGAGCGTCCACAATAGTCTCGCAAGCTCGGACGACAATAAACTGTTGAACAATATATCATATTTTATTTGATCCGCCTGTGGATCCGTTTCAACTACTTGTGATATTTATTATTACATTTTAATTAAAGTTGAAATGAATCTATTTCTGCTTCCGCTGTGCATTATTATATTGTGTTGTTTGTCTATGACGATGCCAACTACGTCACGTACCCCACGCCGGGCCCACCGGTGACACGTGGAGATCGGGGTGTGACAGGTTGGTATCAGAGCCAACGCTGAGTGAATTAAACATTAGTCTTTTGTGTTTAATCTCAGTTACACAATTGCACATTCCTCGATTTTCGAGTCTAGACAAAGAACTTAGGAAATGTTCAAATTTCTTTTATTTTCTAACTTTGTCTTATATATTATGTTGTGCCACTTGTTTGATTTTTGACAGGTTCAAGATGCCGCCACGTGTACGAGGAAGGGGACGAGGAGCATTCACCACCTCTCATGACCATGAGGCAGGGCCTTCGCATAGGCGAACCCCATCAGCATCCCATAACACTGCTGCCCGAGATCTTTGGAGATCGTTCGCTGAACCCGCCAGGCACTCGGTATCACTGAGTACCTCGCCATCCCTACCACACTCTTTTGGGCCTCATTTTGAAAATGGGCCCCACGATTCTCATGGATCCTTCATACCTCTTCACCAGTCACCTTATGACTACCCAGCACCCGTCTATCAGGGCCTGTACAACCCTGATGCCTATTTGGAAGAACCAGTGGGTCATAACCCACTTGGATCTGAAGACCACTTCCCGGGTGGCAACGAGATGGAGGTCGATGAGGACACCGATCCTTCCATGCCACCGTCCGGCACACCTAACCACCCCATTGAGATATCTGATGGGTCACCGTTCAGGGGATCACCCTACAATGGTGTTGACAGCTACGAGGAGAGGTTTGAGCAGCACGACTGGGTGTATACCCCTAGTTATCATAACTCTCCCATGCACCAGTCCTACCACAACTCTCCCGTGCACTCACAGCATCACTCCCAGCAGCAGCTTCAGCAGCAGCCTCAGCAGCAGGATCCTTCAGAGGGTTTCTGGCGCGACGTAGTCACTTCGCCGCCGCCACCACCTCCGGTTTTGCCTCCTCCGCCTCAGAGGCCAAGGAGGAACGCCCGTATGTCTACGCGAGGAGGGATACGCATTGGCACCCCTCGATATTCAGGTAGCAGCCGCTAGTCGCCGCTTCATGAGGAGTCAGAGATGGGAGAATCTCAGCATCCCGTCTCAGAGGTGATTTCTGCCCCTATTGCGCCACCGCCACCACAGAACTTTGGAGAGCCAATCCCTGCATATGCTAGCGCAGCACAGTTCAACCCTTTCGAGCCGACTTTTCCCCCGGGGTACGACTATACAGGGGATCCTTACTGGTTAGCTTCAGGCTACAACCCTCTCAATCAGGAGAGTGCTTTTGGAGGTCCCTGGGCTACGGGAGAATCAGCTTTTGGGTACTTACCGCAAGGGTACCAGCAGCCGCAGGCTCCACAGCCACCGCAGTATCAGCCACCGCCGCCGGCGCCGATGATGTCGCCACCGCAAGTCCAGGAAATCCTGCAAGGGATAAACGATGTGCGACGTGAATTGCGTCATGAAATGCGGGAAGATCGCCGCCATAACCGCGGAATGTTTAAGAAGATGGTTGACTTGATCAAGGGTAAGGGTAAGAAGGATTATTAAATCCTTTGTTTGTTAGCTTATGTACTCATGTCCCTGCGAGGACATTTATTCTGTACTCTACCCCTGCGTGGGTATATTTCTCTTGTTCTACCCCTGCGTGGGTATGTTGTTTCTGTTTAACCCCTGCGTGGGTTTGTTTTGTTTTGTTTTGTTTGTTTGTTTGTTTGTTATTTGGTTTAGCCCCTGCGTGGGCATGTTATTTGAGTAAAAGTCCCGTTTAGGGCAAAGTTGTACTAGTCTACTTTTATTTAAAAATGGTTAATTTAAGTTTTTCATTTTATCTATATGCATGAACATAATATTCAAATAAATGAAAAATATCAATTATTATTTTGATTTCCATTTTAATAAGAATCTTAAAAAGGTAAAACCTAGCTTGAATGTCTTATTAAAAGGCCTGGCCAATATGGTAAAACCTGGATTAAAAGATTCAAATCTCTGTTAACGTCTGTAAACATGTTAACATTCTTGGCCAAGCGTGATCTGCAAAATCACACAAGCCACCCTTTTAATAAATTATCTACAGATTTTATCTGTATACAAGTCTGATTGTGACTTGATACCTACGGGTTATGACTATGTCATATAAAACAAAAAGGCAGTTGTGGTTTATAACTCCCTGCCAAGCAAAGGATTATTTGTTTAATTATACAATTCTAATCCAATAAAATTCTAAATTTAAAATTTAGAAGTTGTCCGAAGTGACTAGGCCTATGGTGCCAATATATATATTTCATTCTATGATATAGTTGCTAATAAAAGTACCGAATGAAATTAAATAAATTAACTATTATGGTTATTAATACCATGGTTAATAAATCGTCAAGAACGATAATACTGTTAGGTTTCTAAATAGACCTTGTCCTTACTTTATTGTAGCTCTTAAAGCTACATGGCAAAATCGGAAGAAACAAACAGTCGTTCAGGGGAACACCCAGATAACACAAAGATTCACGTAACTGGTGCGGAACTGCAAGCACTAGTTGAAAATGCTGTTGCCAAAGCTATTGATAGGCAATTCAGAGAATCGAGCGGGACTCGGAGTAGGACCCGAACTGTATCGCATGTCAAGCCCAAGACTCATTCGGAGGCTCATAGTAAGCCGCCTTCTAAGAAAAATGAGCCGAAGAAGAATGATGAGGATAATCACTCCTCCAACCACAGCAGTGTACCGAAACAGGAGATCAAGCAGAAGCATGATACGCATAGTAAGTCCTGTACGTATAAATATTTCGTCTCATGCAAACCCAGAGATTTTACTGGGGAGAAAGGAGCGGTCGACTGTATGACCTGGTTAGATGAGATGGATACGGTTGTTGATATCAGCGGGTGTGCTGATCGGGACGTAGTAAAGTACGTGTCCCAGTCATTTAAAGGAGATGCTCTAGCATGGTGGAAATCACTCCTACAAGCTGCCGGTAAGACCACCCTCTACAATATGTCATGGGAACAGTTTGTGGCCCTGATCAAGGAAAATTTCTGCCCGCAACATGAGGTCGAGAGGATTGAGTCGGATTTCGTATCCCTAGTGATGAAGAACCTCGACTGTCAGGCATATCTCACCACATTCAATACCTTATCTCGATTAGTGCCATATTTGGTAACCCCTGAGCCAAGAAGGATCGCCCGTTTTATTGGGGGTTTGGCACCAGAGATCAAAGCGAGCGTTAAGGCATCAAGGCCTACGACGTTCAGATCAGTAGCTGATCTATCTCTCTCACTCACTCAGGATGTAGTCAGGCTGAGAGCTCTTAAGAGCTCGGAGGAAAACAAAAGGAAACGTGAGGACGACACCTCGCGAAGATCGGAAAAACGACACCGAGGGAACAACGACCATAGGAAAGGGTCGGGATTCAAGAAGGGAGATCATCAGTCGGGTGAGAAACCCAGTTGCAAGGTTTGTAGGAAGCATCATTTTGGGAGATGCAGGCAGGAGTCTAAATCTCAATCGCAGCAGAAATTATGTGGGATTTGTAAGTCCCCGGATCATAAGGCATTAGATTGTAAGAAACTTAAGGATGCAACTTGTTATGGTTGCATGAGAAAGGGCACATCCGACCTAATTGCCCTAAGAATGCTAAGAAAGCCGATGAGGGAAAGAAGACCAATGCGAGAGTCTTCAAAATGGACGCTAAGGAAGCAGTTCAGGACGACAACGTCATTACAGGTACTTTTCTTGTAAATGATGTTTTTGCTAGAGTTCTATTTGATTCAGGAGCAGATAAATCATTTGTAGATGATAAGTTCTGTAAGTTGTTAAACCTACCTGTTAAAACCTTAAGTGTGAAGTATGAGGTGGAATTAGCCGATGGAACCATAGAAACCGCCTCGACTGTTCTAGATGGATGTGTTATATCCATTAGGAATCATTCTTTCCCGTTATCCTTGCTTCCCTTTAAGCTAGCTGGATTCGATATAGTGATAGGCATGGATTGGTTATCACATAACCAAGCCCAGATTGTGTGCAATAGAAAGCAAGTGGTAGTCAAGACTCCGTCTGGTGAGTCACTTACTATCCAAGGAGATACCCAGCATGGATTGCCGGAGCAAGTGTCCATGCTCAAGGCATCCAGATGCCTGCAGAAGGGTTGTGTCATTTATGGCACAAGTTACTATTGATGAGCTGAAGCCGAAGATTGAAGATATCCCTGTCATCTCTGAATATCCTGAAGTATTTCCTGAAGAACTCCCCGGTTTACCACCGGATAGGCAAGTGGAGTTTCGAATAGACATCATTCCAGGTGCAGCGCCAGTAGCAAGAGAACCATATAGGTTGGCACCAACGGAGATGAAAGAGTTGAGGACGCAATTGGATGATTTGTTAGCTAAAGGTTTTATTAGACCTAGCTCGTCTCCTTAGGGAGCGCCAATCTTGTTCGTTAAAAAGAAGGATGGATCGATGCGTCTGTGCATCGATTACCGTAAGCTTAATAAAGTCACTATTAAGAATAGATATCCGTTACCCAGGATCGACGATCTGTTCGATCAGTTGCAAGGAGCAAGCTACTTCTCAAAGATCGACTTGAGGTCAGGTTATCATCAGTTGAAGGTCAAGGATGAAGATGTGCACAAGACAGCGTTTAGGACTCGATATGGACATTATGAATTCCTAGTGATGCCTTTTGGGCTCACTAACGCACCAGCCGCATTCATGGATCTCATGAATCGCGTCTGCAAGCCTTATTTGGATAAATTCGTCATCGTCTTTATTGACGACATCCTCATCTACTCGAAGAGCCAAGCTGACCATGAGAAACACCTTCGTTGTATTCTCAAACTTCTACATCAGGAGAAACTTTATGCCAAATTTTCGAAGTGTGAATTTTGGCTTCGAGAAGTCCAGTTTCTTGGACATGTGGTAAGTGAGCTTGGTATCCAAGTAGATCCCGTAAAAGTAGAAGCAGTCATGAATTGGCAGGAGCTGAAGACTCCTACAGAGATTCGCAGTTTCCTCGGATTGGCAGGATACTATAGGCGATTTATCGAGAACTTTTCAAAAATTGTTGCGCCCCTAACTTCGTTGACTCGTAAGAAGATTAAGTTTGATTGGGGCCCTAAGCAGCAGGAATCCTTCGACATCCTGAAGAAGAAGTTGAGCAATGCACCAGTGCTGACATTGCCTGATGGTATAGAAGATTTTGTGGTGTACTGTGATGCGTCACATACTGGTATGGGCTGTGTACTCATGCAGAGAGGTAAAGTCATTGCCTACGCTTCTCGACAATTAAAGGTGCACGAGAAGAACTACACCACCCACGATTTGGAACTGGGTGCAGTGGTATTTGCATTGAAGCTATGGAGACATTACTTGTATGGAACCAAGTGTATAATTTATTCGGATCACAAGAGTCTTCAACACTTGTTCAATCAGAAGGAATTGAACATGCGACAAAGGCGATGGATGGAAACTCTAAATGATTACGACTGTGAGATAAGATACCATCCAGGCAAGGCCAATGTAGTTGCCGACGCCTTAAGCAGAAAAGAAAGAGTGAAACCGATCAGAATCAATGCCAAGCGCATTGAAATAAGGAATAGTTTGAACGAAAGGGTGTTAGCTGCACAGAAGGAAGCTGTGTTGGAAGCTAACTATCCTGAAGAGAAATTAGGAGTAACTGAGGAGCAGTTATCCTACGACAAAGATGGAATGCTAAGACTGAACGGACGAATATGGGTTCCAGTTTATGGAGGACTTCGGGAAGTTATCCTCCAGGAAGCCCACAGCTCTAAATATTCCGTTCATCCTGGAGCCGATAAGATGTACCAGGATCTGAAAGCAAACTACTGGTGGATTGGTTTGAAAAAGTCAGTAGCTGAGTATGTAACAAAATGTTTGACTTGTGCGCAAGTCAAAGCTGAGCATCAGAAGCCGTCAGGTTTGCTTCAACAACCTGAAATTCCCAAATGGAAATGGGAAATGGTGACAATGGATTTCATCACCAAGTTGCCAAAGACGAGAAAGGGAAATGATACCATATGGGTCATAGTAGATAGACTGACGAAGTCAGCTCATTTTCTACCCATCAAGGAAACGTATAGCTCCGATATGTTAGCTCAATTATACGTTGATAAGATTGTAGCGTTACATGGTATACCTGTATCCATTATCTCTGATAGAGATACTAGATATACGTCACATTTTTGGAAGAGTTTCCAACAATCATTGGGCACTCGTTTGAATTTTAGTACGGCTTATCATCCTCAGACCGATGGTCAGAGTGAGCGTACTATTCAAACTTTGGAAGACATGCTTCGTGCATGTGCGATCGATTTGGGTGGTAGTTGGGATAAGAACCTACCACTAATCGAATTCTCCTAAAACAATAGCTACCACACCAGCATAAAAGCTGCGCCTTTTGAGGCCTTATACGGTAGAAAGTGTAGATCGCCCATCTGTTGGGCAGAAGTTGGAGATGTCCAGCTATCAGGACCAGATATCGTTTTTGAGACGACGGACAAGATCGTGCAGATTCGCGATCGTTTGAAAGTTGCCAGGGATAGGCAGAAAAGTTATGCGGATCCGAAGCGCAAAGATTTTCACTTCGATGTAGGTGATAAAGTGTTGCTTAAAGTATCGCCCTGGAAGGGGGTAATGCGATTTGGTAAGAAAAGTAAGCTAAGCCCGAGATACATAGGACCTTTCGAGATTATCGAACGTGTCGGGTCAGTCGCTTATAAGTTAAACTTGCCTGAAGAACTTAGCGCTATTCATAATGTGTTCCACATCTGTAATTTAAAGAAGTGTTTCGCTGACGAATCACTGGTTATACCGCATACGGATATACACATAGATGAGAGTTTGAAGTTCGTGGAAAAACCATTGTCGATTGAGGATCGACAGGTTAAGAAGCTCCGGAGGAAGTATATACCTATTGTAAAGGTCAAATGGGATGCCCGTAGAGGTCCCGAATACACGTGGGAAGTGGAATCCACGATGAAGGAAAAATACCCTCATTTGTTCCAGTAAATCTCGAGGTCGAGATTTCTTTTAAGGGGGTGAGGATGTAACACCTCGAAAAATTTCGTCCAATAATGCATTGACACGTGTCATGGCATTGGATATGCAAAAACATACTTTAGAGGGACTAAAGTTGACAAACAGTGAAAACTATGGAACGCAAGGGTCCAAAGTGTCAACAATGGATAAATAGACTCTATGATAACCCTACATAATGTTTATAACCTTAAACGGATGGATCATGGATCATACGAAGCGGAAATTGCACAAAAGTGAGGAATTACAAACTGCAGGGGCCAAAAGTGTCAACATGTTGAATTTATACCTCTGAGTGAACTTTTGGCAGACCCAAAGCTTTATAATGCTAAAATATACTCACTAGAATATGTGGTAAAAATTTCGTGAAGTTTCGTTATCGTATGAGAAAGTTATGGCCAAAACCGTACTTGAGGGGTTAAAAGCGTCAACGTCGAATTTCATGGCTTTTCGGGTGAGCGCAAAGTTAACCGAGGACATTACCATGTTGGTAAATGTCCCAAGGTTCTTAAAAACCAAGTTTGGGGGTTTACGAGTCAAAATAAGTAGCCAAAACCTCGCGTGCGAAGACAGGGACCAAAACTGCAACAAATGAAAAATGTTTGGGTACTGCAGACCCTAGGCGGCCCGCCTGGGCTGCCTAATGCGGGCCGCATGGCCTGCCCAGTAACAGAAATTCGCGAATTTTGCACTTTGGGTCAGTTTTGTGAGTGTATAACAGCTATCATCACCTCCTAAATGCACCTATGGGTGGACATGCATGTTGGGACACCTGGAGACCTCACATAACATCTGATTTCCCCATTTAATCAGATCAATTCACCACATTTTGAGGACTTGTGTAGTAACCAAGAGCACTAGCAACTTCAAGAATTCACAAGGCTTCTCCAGGAGCAATCTGATCGACAAGGCAACCTCCTAGTGCTATCTAAGCTTCATTAGGACCTTTGTAAGCATTCATATCATCCTCTAATTCGTTCTAGCTTTGATTATTAGCCAAAAGTCAAACCGTTGTTCATATAGTTTGACTTTTAGATTAAACGAATTTGGCACTGTCATTTCTCAAATTGAAACCACTTATAAGTTGGTATTTATGTGGGAAACAAACCCTCAAAAGGGTATTCTTTGATTCCCACTCTAAGCATGCTATTTGTCGAGTCAAAGTGGTTCTTAAAAAGTCAACAGAAATTGTTTTTACAAAATATAGCGTAAATGGTAATGTAGATGACATGCAATCAGTTTGATCATCAAAAATAGCTTTATAATGAATGTAAGAATATGTTTTACAATGATCAACTCGACAATCTTTAGTAAAAGCCCGGATTGGAACCGAAAGTCTTACAAAACGACTTATTCTTTGACTATCGATTCGGATCCATGCATGCATGTTTGAGATCTGTATTAGAGTATATTTTTGACCATTTTTATTTAAGTGTAACTCTCTAGAATTTTTGCAACTTGAGTCTATGTTTAACCGATTCATATGCATGTTTCCGATTATGCTTAAAAGTTGACTATTTTGCCCTTTTTGATATAAAACGTGTTTTTTGGAAAAGTGAAAGAGTAGAAATCTTTATTACTAATTTATAAACTTGCACCGAAAATTTGAGATCAGTTGGTGGTCCAGATTTTGAGTTATGGCCAATATCGTAAAACTATATCTTTATGTTAAATAAACGGCGCATTTAGTGTATAACCTATTTAAGGCCACTTTTTGATATAAAACTTTTTGCCCACTGATGTTATATAATATTTTGGGATTTTTGATGATTTTTATTTAATTTTTGGCTGATCGTATCATAGATCGCTTAGTCGATTCGGTTAATGCCGGTTTTGACCGTTTAAGCCATAAAATGAGTTTTATACATCCTTTTGACCCCAAACCTTTTTCTACTGATTTTATTTGTTAAATAGATTATTTTGAGCATTCTGGAACTATAAAAATCTCAGCTTTCTTTTGAAAACCCGGAAACGGCTCTAAATCGCATTTTTAGCGTTTTTAGCGCATAGTAAGCGTTATACTCATATTAAACATATAAGACTCATATCTACTGATGTATTTAGCATATTTTCATATATTAACAGTAAGTATAAATTTTTGAACTCAGGTTTCCAGTTTTGACATTTTTAGCCCTTGTGAAATTACTAAAATACCCCTACGGTGCATAGTTTGATTTTAAATGATAAGTTTTGTTTATGGGTCATACCCTACTGATATAATATGTCAAATTAAGTATATTTACTGTATAAATCAGACCTGTAACTCAGATTTCCAATTTAACTCTTTTATAATCTTTTAAATGACCAAAATGCCCTTCTAAGGCATAAATTGAGTTTAAAATAATTCGGGGCATAACAGAACATAACTTGCTGATATTACATCATACTTAAAGCATATTATCTCAGGGAACTTGCATATGACTCTTTTGGTTACCCGTAACGCCCTTTTAGCGTTCGGTTCGGTTTATGTAACTAGTTTGCATAAATTGGCCGAAACGGGTCAAACGATATCATTTTTGTCTCAAAATCCAGAATGTATTTAGTATACCCATATTATACAAGTATTCAAACTTGTCGGGTCTAAATCACATTCTATCCGGTCTTTCGCTTAATCGTGCGCTTGAACCGTATCATCCTTAAAACTAACCGGTCTAAGCTTAGGCTTAAATAAAGACCCGTTAGGAATCTAATAGGTTATTATAAACCTTTGTTCCAGAATAGGAGGCCCAGTAAAAGCTATCAACACTTACCAATTGTGATTCATACTTACTTAGGTAAATACATTTTGACTTATTTTCCCTACACGGGCTTGGGGTACGGTATATAGAATACCACTTGATCGAGCGCACAAATCTTGCACCCTTGGGTATGCAGTTGGAATAATTTCTTCGGCTTGTTTAAACAGTCTTGTTTTACTTTAAGCATTTGGGGGGTTATTGACCGTGTCCCGGATATCCTTGGCATTATATTACGAGATGGCCACGACCAGAGCACGGGGTGTAGGCGTACACCCGTCGTGTATAACTCTTTAATGTGGTGAGTCATTTAATCTTTAACCCGGACAAGATCCCGGGCTACCAAACGTACGAGTAGCATGTAATTCGTTCACAAGTTTATATTGCATAATTATCCCAAGTTAATAAAAATATTTATGCCATGTGCATTTAAATCAATTTTCAATCATTTTCAAAATGAGTCAGTTAATTTGTATTTACCAGTGTAAACTGACGTATTTTCCCAAAAGGTTAAGTGCAGGTACTATACGTACTAGGCTGGCTGTTTCCTAAAGAGCGTCCACAATAGTCTCGCAAGCTCGGACGACAATAAACTGTTGAACAATATATCATATTTTATTTGATCCGCCTGTGGATCCGTTTCAACTACTTGTGATATTTATTATTACATTTTAATTAAAGTTGAAATGAATCTATTTCTGCTTCCGCTGTGCATTATTATATTGTGTTGTTTGTCTATGACGATGCCAACTACGTCACGTACCCCACGCCGGGCCCACCGGTGACACGTGGAGATCGGGGTGTGACATATAGCAACTTTGTATACACATCACCAAGAGCAGAATTAAACTCGGTAGAATGAAGCAGGTAAGTGACAACCTGTTGAAAGCCCTGCTCAATCAACCACTGGTTATCACTAGTTGCACGAGAAACTGAAGCCTTCAGGCTCTCCTTCTCTTCATCAAAGGCTTTCTGGGCAACAGACAAAGCCTCCCTGTCTGCCTTTAGCTTCAACCGATCAGCCTCAAAGCTCTTCTTAAAATCGATCATCTCAATCTCATGCTGGCTGGACAAGCCTTCAACCTTCTTCGACCAAGTTTCCTCCTTCTCAGCAAAGCTGCTTATCTCCTTTGTCATTGATGCCATCGAAGACTTCATCTTATCTTTCTTCTTGGAAAATTCTTCATACTCTCGCATCCTTTGGCGAAAACGAGCAACGCCCTGAGGAAACATGGCAGCAAGGTTGCAAGTACTAAGAATCATCCGGGACAACATCACATCATCATCCATTTCAGAAATAGTCTTGTGAACCGAAGGAGGAGCAATATGACTCAAGGCCTCTTCACAAACAGCAGCATCTTTAAAGCTATCATCAACCTTTACCGACCAACATGGCACATAAACCGCATCAGGATCCAACCCTTCAACGTCCATACTCGAAGAACCTTGAACAGGTGTAGCAGCAACCTTCTTGGCTGAAACCTTTTTGCCATGAACAACTAACTTCTTCTCCCTTTCAGAACCCGCCTCAACACCTTGATCCCCAGACTCTTCAACATCATCACTCAACTCTACAGGTTCAGTAGAAGTGGATTGAGGAGCGGCTTTCAGACGACGAGTAGATCGCTGGGTTGAAGTCTTGGGGGCAAGAGGTTTAGAAAAGCCCTTAACATTCGAGACACTAACATACCCAGCACCTTCAAACCTCTGTTCGGCACCTTTAACCACAACATTTGAATCAGGGACAACAGGAACATCCCCAAAAACCACATCCGAAGTGTCATCACTTTTGATGAAATCCAAGGCAGACATAACTGCAATCAACAAGCAGACAGAACATGAGACAAAAATTAGAAAAATACAAGAAAGCAGAAAACAAAAATGCATACCCGTGCCATCTCTCATCAGAACCGGATCCCGGTCAGCTTTTTCCCACAACTTACTAACCCCTAATAAAACCAGCAAATGCTCAGGAAAGGGACGAACCCTTGCAGGGCATTCACGAATAGATTTCAGAAAAGCATCATTCAAAACAGATGCAAGGGGTTCTGGTTCATTGAGAACAGCATCCGGGTGTCGCCACACAGTTTTAAAGGAACAATAGTGTCGGAAACCCAGAAAAAATGATTCTTCCAAGTTCCAAGTGTGGTAACCATAGATGAAATAAGGCCGGAATCAACCTTAGATGCTTCAAAAGTAAACCAATCGCCATTTTTGGCCAAGCGGAAAAAACGACGAAATAGCAATAAGGAAGGATCATATCCGTGGGCACGGCACAAAACCTCGAAATGTAAAACCCTAGCCATGCCCTTCGGATGAATCTGACCAAAAGAGACCCGGTAATACTCCAACAAATTCAAAACAAACAGAGAAAATGGACAGCGAAGGTTTGAAAACTCAAAGTGACGACAATAAAGGGCGATGAAACCAGTTGGGCATTTATCAATCGAAGCATCACACGCAGGAGCAGTAGGTGTAAACTCAATCCCAATGCCATATTCCGTACAAAATAACTCTACTTCCTCTTGGGTTAACCGGGAAAAGGATTTTGCTAAATCCTTAAGGGCAACCATTTTTGCAAAGAAACTATGAAAAAGTAAAGCAAAAGAAACCAACACTAACCTTGAAAGAAAAGGGGAAGACTTGCAGAGAATACTTGGATGGAATAATGAAACGGCAAATAAGAAAAATATAAACAAGTTAATATAGGGGCAATAATTTAAACAATACACCCTGCAAAACCACCACCCTAGGAATTGCTACACATCAATCAAATCAGTTGTCAGATTTTCAAAATTCAAACATTAACTGCCGACAACCTTCCAATCCTTCAAACTTTGAACCCTTGAAACCTTCAGGGAATAAAACAGATGCTTAAAAAAGTCAGAAGTCTTTGATCTACTCCCAAAAACCTCTGACTTGGGGGGCTGATGACGGGGGTAGCCCGAGACCAAATAAAATGACCAAGTATGTAAACACCTAAAAGGGTAAAAGGTTCAACGCTTGAAAAAGCTGAGGAGATGGAGTAAAGTAACACGGGAACAGTGAACAAGTCACATCCCCAAACAGTCTCACCAACCACAGCCGTAAAAGCAATGCAGGTCCACAGAGTACACGCTATTATCCGGGGGTCAAAAGGCTTCAACCCCCGAAAGGGTAAGCCCCTCATTGCAAGCTGGTTCACTAGTCAAATGAATACTCCTTTGGGACATGTCTTTGCCTATATAATGACACTTCATTCATTAACAAAGACATCTCGGATCAGATTTATTCTCTCAAACTCTGGTCCTTCACATCGTACATTCACTTCACTCAAAGTGTCCCTCATTCACGTTGACATTACTCTTATTCTTTCTGTTCCTCAATCCTTTTCTAAATAATATTTCAGAATTGGATCTTTAAACAAGAAATATAAACTAGTGAACCTCCTTCCACGTCTTGCAAATGTGGGGGGACCCCACGACCTGCGTTAGGTAAGGTTAAACCCTTTAACCCTTCTGCCTAACCACCCTTGCTAGTATCCTCGGTCTATACTTTGTTGTCTCAACACTACTCATGATCTATTGGTCCAGTAGTATGATGTATGCTTTTACAAATTTAAGGATATGAGTTTATATCCTTGTAAGTGCAAGGTAAATGTGAACTTAAGATATTGAAAATTTGCTGTTATAAAAAATGTTCATGTATCACTAGCAAACATTATTTACAGTTTATGACTTATAACTACCATTGCAATATAGTGTCACTTAGAGCTTTATTATGCTAAGTGAGCGCTACCTAGGCGCCACCTCATATGGGGGTAGGGGGTTTAAAGCTCCTTTCTTTTAACATACTTGCAATGGTTTAAAGCTTCCACCATCATTACCTAATCATTATTTTTATTTAAGTTTAAACATTATTTTTGATATATCAATTTAAGAGAAAACTGCAATTTTACCCCATGTGGTTAGGGGTGATTGACACTCTTACCCCCTATTTCCAAAAAAAATGTTGTCTTACCCCCAACGAGTCCCAATTGCTTTACCTCCGCTGAAAATAAAAAAAAAACAATTAGAATAAACTTCAATTATACCCCCTGTGCTTTACCTCCGTTACATGTTTACACCATCATTTATTAAAGTGTCTTCTTCGACGATGTCTCGACCACTCCAGCGATATTCCGACCACCGGAGCAAAACCTGCACCATCATAAACTCACTAGAGCAAGACCCCATATCAACCGGAATTGAACTGGAGAGATTGTTTTCACGGAGACTGGGGGTTTGAAGTGCGGTTAAGTTTCCGATGGTGTTCGCCAGAATTTCTGCAGTAAGTCCCACAATTTTATGTTTACGCATTTATTCTCTCTCTGTCTTTCTCCCTCTAGATCTCTCTAGTTCAAACCTGCACCATATAATTACATAAAGCTGATTTCTGACACTTCATTTTTGTTGATAACCAATCTATAAATCTATAATTGACAGTTCATCTTTGTTCTCGTCTCATATCATATAAATACTTTAGTTTCTCCTATTACATACCAATTGTTAGACAAAAAAGTCTAGAGGAAACCAGATTTATTCATTTTCTCCCATTATTATCAATATAATCAAATGGACACCAAGGGTGATGTGTTGATGCAACTGTTAGACCCAACATCCACCGAAATTGAACCAGAGAGACGGTTTTTATGGAGACTGGGGGTTTGAAGTGGTGTTCGCCAGAATTTCTCTGTCAAGTCCGTCACCGGGAAGTCGGAGCTCGATGACACGGTTGATGACGTTGTCACACTTCACTCCGTTCCAGTTACACGGTGATGGGTTGGAAACATTCCGGTGGTCGGTGCAGGTTTTGCTCTGGTGGTCGGAATATCGCCAGAGTGGTCGGAATATCGCCGAAGTGGTCGGAACATTGCCGGAGAAAGCGACTTTAATAAAACAGGGTGTAACTTGTCAGTGGAGAAAAAGCACATTGGGTAAAATTGAAGTTTACTGTAGTAATATCTGTAAGATTACGAAAATGCCCTTTTGGTAAGGTTACAGTTTACCCCTAAGAGGGGTAGATTGATGCAATTGGTACTCGTTAGGAGGTAAGACAACAATTTTTTTGGAAATAAGGGGTAAGAGTGTCAGTCCCCCTAACCACAGGGGGTAAAATTTGTAACAACCCGACCTTTTGGGTCATTACTTAGATATGTCATTTATTGCTTAATTGACTTGTACTCTCGAGATATCGATTATCGCTACGGGTTAACGACTTTAGACAATGTTTTTCAACCGCATTTGACGCATTACTAAACACATTTATTACAACGCTTATTCACAACGCAGTTATCGCATTTAAACGCTGTTTATAACGCATACTATTTACACACATTCCATCGCATGTTAGACTAAATGCTATCGCAACGCAATCTCAACGCAACTCGAAACGCAGATTTACTTTTATGCATTTATTTGATTATGTGTTATTTGTCTGATTATCTGTTTAAATGTGATGTGGTTATCTCAACGCAACGCTTACACGCTCAAACGCATACTCACAACTCGATTAAACGCAACACAACGCTTAACGCACAAAACAAAAGTTGGAAGCTAACAAAACGCGCTCGGCTGATCAACCGATCGAATGGACTACCGTCTGGATGACCATCCGCTCGGATGGCATCCGATCAGATGGTCATTCGATCGGCAGGCCATCCGACCCAACCCGCTTCTCCACCGACTTAACCCTCCTCTCACCCTATAAATACCCATCGTACACGCTACTGTTCACTGATGTGACATCTCCATTCGACCCACCCGCTCCCAAGGCATTCTCAGTCACTTTTCTCTCGATTCAAGACTTTTCAGTAAGTATTTCCCCTCAAATCTTGTACAATCATCATCACTACACACTTCTACATCATCTTCTCCATCAAAATCACTAGTTTTCTTCATGAAATCACCTGATTTGGACTCCTTGAAGGTGACATCATCTCGGTTGCGTATGCAAAGTGTGGTGTGATGTCATCCCGTCAAGATTGGTCCAGATCTAAAGGGATTTCCACACATTTTAACCTAGATCTCAACAGGATTAAAACAGTTGAAAGATGTTTTCTACTTTTCTTCAACTTTCTATACAAAACCGATGGAATCCATACTCACCCAGACTCTCTACTCACTTTCTAGTTGAGAGCCGGCTTGAAAACGGATTTCCACCGGAAGAGATGACCGATGAATGGGTTGAACATGAAACTCCGTCAAGAATAGTAAACCTGATCGAATGGGGTGATTCCCATCCGATCGAGTGGGCTAGGCTTTGTGTGTTTCCGTTGCTTGACACGTCGTCACGCCGTCTCTGCTAAAACTCAAAATTTTGACTTAGAAAACATTGTGAAATTTTCAAACAACAAGATCGCCCACTCGAGTGGCCATCCGGTCGAATGACCATCCGATCGAATGACCATTCGACCAGGTGATCTGACCCTTTATTCCTTGTTCAAAATGATTTTATTAAAAACTTCAAACTACCAACCCTTCGATCGAATGGTCATCCGTCCGGATGACCATCCAACCGGATGACTTGACATCTACACTTTGCATTGTCTACATGCTACAACGAAAACTTCAAATTTCAAAACGATTTACAAAGACACTCACTCATTCGAATGTTAACCGTTCGAATGGTCATCCGTCCGGATGACCATCCGGTCGAACCACCTCCAACACTCTGTTACGCCCTGTTCAATGCTTACACTACTGTTCTATGCTCAGGCTAACTCCAATGCGCTCCCTTCAATCCAATTCAAGGCTGTGTTTATTTATTAAACACATACTGCGAGTATACTCGAACCCTTTTTCGCTTAACGCACTTTTGGGGGTTACATACGTTCTATATCAACACACAACGCACAAAATACTCAAACTCTTTTATAAACGCTAACTGCTATCATATGTTGTACGTGATTCGATGAATGCTTGTATGTTATGTTTACATAGTGACAGTTTGCCTGACACCTTAGCAACGATAGTACTATAGTTTGGACTCAGCACCTGTTTGTTCAGGGGTTGTTAAGGGCCTTACTTCACATGATCATAGTGGTGAAAGTGTGTTGCGCATTCCACAACCCGCAGTCATGTCAGTTGCATGCGTCATTGTCGATAGCTTATTTGATTCACATTTCTACGTGTTACATGCTGGTTATGCGTAAAATACTATATACTACTCAAACTTGTGTACTCACCTTCACATTATATGTATTGACTTTATTTTAACGTATGCAACAGGTTGATAGGATGCTATGCATGCTGTGACGAATCAAGTAGGAAGTCTAGAAACTCACCCAATAAGAAATCTGAGTTGTCGGAACAGTTTATTTGTTTTTGTGACTATTGTCTGTAATGACTGTTTTTGCTTTATATGTTAGTAATATCGGATATTAACGTTAAAGATTTGTAATTTAATAGTTGTTGTTGATTCTCTTGAACAATCTGTTTCGCTTAGTGCCACGCCCCAATGATTCCGCCATCGGTTGGGGTGTGACAAAATTACAGTTTACTCTTAATTTAATTTAAATAACATGGATAAAATATAAAAATCATAATTTAAATAAAAAAATGCAATGTCACTTAAGAAAATACAATGCTTAAAAGGTTAAACTAGGTTAAACTAATAAATAAAAATCTTCACTTATCGTCTCCTTTTGTTCACGATCAAATGATAGGTGCTCGGTCAGATCAGCTCGAAGGTTAAGGTGTGTGTCCTCTTGTCGTCTCCTCTGGTTAACGTATCCTCGCTCGGATAACTTCCTTTGGAGCGTAGGTGAGTAGTGGGTTCGCAGGTTGGTTACCTTCATCATAACTCTCTACACAAAAGACTTTGCCCGAGTCCTCAAATATCATGTTATGCAAGATGATCACGTATACATGATGTTTCTCATTTTACTTTTATCAAGTATTCTCGACCATTGGGTAATGATAGACCATCTCTTTTTTAATATACCGAAAGCCTGTTCGACATCTTTTCTTGCCGACTCATGTTTTTTCTAGTAATACAATCTTTTTTCGTCATCTGGACACGAAAGAGTTTTCACCAATGTAGCTGTCACACCCCCAAAAATACCCCAAGCAGAAACCTCTGCGAGGCGTGTGACGTACCAAGATCTAGCCACCAATCACATTGAACTCATACAAGATTTTAAATAAAAACTTTCATTCATTTAGGATACAGTGTTACATTACATAAAGTATAACTCAACGTTTTCAGCGGAAGCATAAATCATCAGATATGTATTTCGTAAACCAAGTGTATGAAATTTATTAGACTTGTCTCGTGTTTCCATGATTCTCGACCCATGACCACTCCAGCTTCCCAGAGAGCAAGTTCTACATCCACACATATCTATAACATGCGAGCATGCAACAAGTGTATCAGCAAAATGCTGGCGAGTTCACAGTTTTTGTAAAACGTTTAGTTGCCATGTGTTTAATCCAGTTTAATAACAATTCCGAAAAACAATGTTGATAATAACTCGATACCGTACAAGATGGCTCCAGATTGTTTTGCCCGTCCCCAATGCTCCCTATCAAAGCATTGGTCATGATTAAGGTCATTAGTTCACGCCCGTCCTCTCAGGTACGGTGTGAGGTTGCCAAGCCTAATAGCGCTATCAACTAATACCTCGTTATCTCCCAGGTAACTATTCGGTAGAAGATGGGACTTAAGGTGATAGGACATGAGTGTATTATCCAACATCCCAGTTTTTACCCAAAAGACTTATTCCTCTCAGGAATACCCATTTGATCGTCCCACCCATTGGGACGCATGCTCAAGAGAAGTGAACTCACCTTAGATTGCTCGGTATGTTTCGCTACATTACCCATTCCAAGTTGGTCAACCAAACCCTATCGTGGTTACCAAAGACAGTCAGTTTCATGAACACATAAATCACATACTCTACACATACCATACCAGTAGCGTACAAGGATTACACATATCATCACATAAGTCATACCAGTTATTCATGCAACTCATCAAAACCTCGTCATCGTAGACACACAATAGTTATTCGTGCCTTATAAAGTTTACATTGCAAGTTCATGACTTATAAAACACATAACAGCTAATTATATGCTCACAATGATGTGTGGCCCAATCATAGTTTTGCGATTAAAGTGTACAAGGCCCAACAGACTTGTTGGATCTGAGTTTGATTCTGATTGTATTTTGTGTTTGTAATTAAAGTGAAAATGGATGAGTGTGTAGCGGAATTAAGATGAAAACAAACTTTGCATACAATCAAACGAGAGTAATACTTTGATCAAACATCTTTACACAATGAATCGGAATATTGAATTTATTTCAATAACGATTACAATGATTGATGAATGAATGCAAACTCCCCCTCAGCCAGAGCTCAGTTGTTTGTTCGTGCAAAGAAGACGATGATGCAAAAGAGCTAATAGAACAGTACAAAGTACTAATCTATTTATAGGCACTTGCAAACTACTGAGCATCTTAGCTGACGTCACCATGAAAGTGACATCTAACCTCCTAACAAACTCTAACCTCTGATCTATACAAACACTGCTATGTCAACTACTGCTATTACATTACATTACAAAACAGACTATGGATCAGCTGCTGCAACCTTCTACTGCTGTGAACCCAGCAGCACTTGTCCGGATCAGCAGAGCTTGACTCAAAGCAGTAGATTGAATCAGCAGGGCTTTAGTCTTTCATCAGGTCTTTACTTGAGCAGCAGTTGTAGGTCAGCATTTAGCAAGATCAGCAGATAGGAGGTCAGCAGATGTTGAGATCACTTTCAAGGGGAGAGATTTGTATGTAATCATCTGCTTATTCTGGATCCACTGCTATGATCCAGTTTTGGCTTTAATTATCTGTTCCTCTGATAGGGTTCAATCCCAATAATCTCCCCCCTGGAACAGATAAGGCCAAAACTCTTCATTATTGTGGACATTTATTGCCTCATCAACAGTTCCCTTATCTGTCCTTTAAATTGTAGTTCAAAGTTAAGGGCATCTGTGTCTTCATCATCCCTGCTAAGTGGAAGATCAAGGAGATCCTGCAAATCTTCAAGACTCAGGCTAAGAGCTTGTTCCCTTGATATTTTCTCCAATTCTCCACCAGACCTGAGCAAAGTCAATACGCAGGTCTGTTTGTCAGTTTCCCACCTTTGTATTTTTGAGCCTGGTGGGTTTCTTGGGAGATGTTTATTTGCAGAGGTATTTGGTGAGGCTGGCCTATTCATAACTGGCTGACCAGTATTTGCAGTTTAACCCAAACCAAGAGTTTCTATGATCATTTTCTTTATGCCTTCCTTTACAAGGTCATCTCCTTTTATCAACTCTTGGATGGTTTCAGCTCCCAACTGTTTGTGTGTCCTCCTTTTGTAGATGGCAGCACCAGTTGGAGCAGTTGTTCTCCTGATTTGCAGCTTTGATGGTCTTTTTGAAACCTCAGCTTTAGGATAGTCAGGCTTTTGAGGAATTTTTGGATCTTTCTTTCTTAATTCCTTCAACCTTTTGTAGGTGATCCTGACCACATCTTCTTTCCATCTAGCAATTTGTCTTTTGTTTCTATATTCAGCAGCAACCAGTTCTTCTCTCATTCTTTTCAGTTCTACCTATTTGTCAGGTACATTCTTTCTAAACTTTGCCCAGTCAGGAGGAGTGTGAGTGACTTTCCTTTTTATCATGTCTTGAATTCTTGCTGCTTCATTTTCAAGCTCAGGAACAGTCCACTCTTTATACATGTATCTCTCTCCTTTGTACTTCTTGTGAGCCATGATGCTTTCAATGTAGTCTTTCTTCAAAGTTTCAGCTGCTCTTTCTGAAATTTGTTGACTGACATTTTTTGCAAATCGTTCTAGGGAGCTGACTTGTGTGAGCAGATATTGATAGTATCTAGAAATTTCTTTGTCAGATTTCCCTTGTGTGTTTCTCTTTGAGATATCCTCTGCTTGCTTTGCCTTGATCTTCAAATATTCGTCAACATTTTTAGGCCAGGGATATCCTTTTATTGATGGCAACCTCCTTTTGACAGGGTCATCCTCATAGTAAAAAGATTTTATTTCATCTCTAACAGCTTCTAGTTCAAGAGGAAATTGAACACCTGCAGGAGGTAAGGGCTTGTGCATTTGAACTGAAGAGAGAGCAACTGGTTTTGGTATTGTGACAAGAGCTAAAGATTTTGAAGATGTTTGGGATGGTGAAGTGTCATCATCTTTGAGAATTAGCCTTCTCTTCTTTGTTTGAGGAGGGGCTGATGATGTTTTGGATGGAACAGTGGTGGTGGATGTAGTGGCAGTAATTTGTGATTGACTAACAGTTGTTGAAACAACTGGTGTTTCAACCACTGTTGTCTTTACAGCAGATGTTGTAACAACTGCTGTCTTCTGCCTTTTGGCAGGAGGTGATTTTGTTTTTGGTGGTGATGGTCGTAAGGCAGTGGATGTGGTGTGTGTTGAAGTGGTGTGTGTTGAAGTGGGAGCAGATGTTGAAACCACTGAAGTACCAACAGTAGTGGGTATAACATGAGTTACAACAGCTGTTTTAGGTGGTGGTTTTGAAACAGACTTTGAACGTCTGGTTGGAATGGATTTGGGTAGCCTTACTATTTTTGTAGGCTTCTTCTTTTCATCAACAAGATTTTCATCATCTTTTGACCCTGAAGTACCCTGATCCGGATAATCCACCCTGGCTTTCCTTTTGGCCTCCCTATCCCTTTTTACATTTGCAACTGCTTCTGCCAGTGCATTTGTGGTCACATCAATTTTCTTGCTTCCATCTGGCAGAGGGATCTGTTTGGTCCTGTTTGCATTTTCTGGTGCAATGTAGAGACCATCCTCTATTCCCTTCTTTTTCCACTCCTGAATTTTCTCCCCCTTTTTGGCATTATCTGGGGGAAGTTGATCAATGAAGAGAACTGTTGGAGGAGCAGTGCCAGTGGTATGCAGGATCTGAGTTTTGAGAGCCTTTAGATCAGCCTGAGTGTTCTTGAACCTTGACTCCATTGCATTTCTCAGCTGCTGAACATGTTTTTCATGTTGCGGATCTGCTAGTTGTGCTTGATGATGGAGAAAAGGTTGAAATAGATTCCAGAGCTCATTTGTAGCAGATGCCTGTTGTGGAGCAGGTGCTTGAGGTGGAACAGTAGTGGATTGCATCTTTTGAGTTTTCAACACCTGCTGTAGCATATTTTTAAGATCTGCAACAGATATATCCAACTTTTCAATTCGTTCCTTCAAATCCTGATATTTTAAATCATCACCCAATTTAATGGGATCATCTGATTTCTCACTAACAGTGGTTTTATCAGTGGTAGAGGTAGGGAGTATACTCCAAACATTAACCACTGATGCCCCTTTTTCTTGGTACTGTGGTCTTCTCCCTTCAACACTTGACAACCTTTTGATGTTGCCAGTAGGATAAATAAATCCACTGGTGGTTGGCAGAGGTGCTATAAAAGGAATAGCCTCCAAGGAAGTCTTATAGATGTAACCACTGTCCAACTATAAACTAGTGGGTTCAACAGTTGTAGTGGCTGCTTCACTTGGATTACCACCAAGAGTTACTTGTAACTCAAGGGGTGTAACCTCCTCAGGTTGTGTTGGTGGGTTAGCAATGAGTGATACATCAGGCTCAGTCAGTTGTTGAGGCATATTCTCATTAACAGGTGATTGAGAAGGACTGAGTAATGCCTGGTTCAAATCTATTGCATCCAACAAAAGTTGTGTTTTTGGTGGAATTGTAGATGTGAGGTGGGGTGTAGAAGGAGAATTCGCCCTGGGCATTGGGCTGTGGATGATGGAAACGAGTGTTTCCAGAGCATCATAATGTGGTGGCCCTATGTGTACAACCTGTTCTTTTTGTGAAGAAGCAGGAGGAGTTTTGGTTATGGGTTGAGATATTTGTACCAACTGCTGTGAGGAAGTAGCAGCAATGGTTTCTTGTGACATTTGTGTTGTCACAGGCAGTAGCTCTGGTATCTCATCCTCCAGAGTTGCCGTTTTGATTGGTTTGGGGGGGGGGGTTTGATTTTTCTTTTTGTTTGGCTTTTTGGGATTTGTAGGTGTGGGTTTCAAAATAGTTGGTCTGCTGCTTTCATCACCTTGAGCAGTGGGCTCAGCAGCAGATACCTGAGGAGTAGTGGTAGCTGCTAAATTCTGCTCAGGCACCTCTGCTTGTGTTTTGCAAGGTGCTAACATTCATGAAAAAGTTTCAGATGTTAAACTGTTTATTTGAGTAGACTCACCTTGATTTATTGCAGCTAAATCATCCTTACTGAATTTCTTTTCAAAATAATAACTTAAAAACCTTGGAAACAGTAAGAATGACTTTGTTTCAACATTATTAACCAAATCTTTAAAAATTTCCCGAGAGTAGTTAAAATTTTCTTCTTAAAGAATTGCATACCCCAGATTTTGAATCTTTAAAGGAATTTCATTGAAAGAAGTGGTCTTGTTTGAAACACATAGTAGGAGGGTATGAAATAAAAATCTGGTTGCAGAAGGAAAATAACCTTTTTGTAAGGTAAGTTTCTTCATCATTGTGGCTTCATACCCTCTTTCAATGAAGTCAGTTTGTAACTCGTTTTTAGTGAAAGAAGTTTTACCTTTCTGATCATCGAGTTGAAAGACCTCTGAAATGGATTGTGGCGTGATTTGGATAGCTTTTCCCTTTATAGAAGAGTGTATGGTAGTTGCAGTGTCTCCTTGTTTTTCAAGGGTTGCATTCCAGAACTCCCTTTGGGTCTCCAAATAGATTGATGCATTGGCTGTGAACAAAGTTTTGTACTTTGATTTTGCCATGATGTTAATGATGGAATCGAAAACATCGGTGGTTCCTGGTTTTGTGAGAAGACCCAGGAGATTGTGAGATGATTTATATGGGATTTCAGTGGAGATTGCCTTTTGAGAGGTTGTTTTCGAAGATGATTTGGAAGTGGGTTTTGCAGATGGCTTCGATTTTGTCATTTTTGAAGAGAATGATCGAAGAAATTTGTGAAAGATGAAAGGAAAAACTGCTTTGAGAAGAGAATTTTTGAAGAATTCAATTCGACAGTAAAACCCTGTTTTGGTGGTGAGTGGGGGATTTTATAGGGAAGAAAGTGAATGCTGACGTGGCAGCCGTTACAAAAGGTCTGAGCACTATGTACTGCCCACGTTGTAGGATCAGTATGACCTCTGAAATGAGTCAATTCGAGCTAGTGCCTACCGAATATGTCGCGGAAATACATATTTGGCATGAAACAAAGCAAAATGATGGAAGAAGTGAGTAGAAACATATAGGATTCACTTTAAACACTCTTTCACATTAATATTTCAGCAAATGTACGATCAGCAGTTCGGCTTCCGATGACGTGAACAGTTACAAATGTGAAAGACACAAGGGGTATTTATAGTAGTTGTAGGTTCGCTCATATGACAGGCTAAATAAGCGAACCTTCTTCATTGTAGGTTCGCTTATGTGACACTTGTCCACAAAAGCGAACCTATGACATGAAAATCAAAAAATTACACAACTAACCCCTGAACTTTACATATACAACCTATCTAGACCCTATACATTAAGCTAACACGACTAAGACGCATGCTTTAGACATTATGCACCAACACACGTGACAACCCCTGGTGAAAGTGAAGGACAGTACTTTGATGAAAGTGAGAGATGAAGGCAGTGGTAAGGAAGCAGTGGATGATTTTCACTATCAGTGGATAGCATATCAGTGGATAAGACACTGCTTTTGAACAACAGAGGTTATCAAAAGAATGAGAGAACAGGGGTTGTCTTTCAGCAGTGGACAGACTTTTGAAGTAGAGCAGACTTTTGAACAATCAGTGGTTATGGCAGACTTTTAAGGATTTTAATGAAAATTTCATTTTTAGCTATTTTTAAGGATGAATTTTTGATTTTCTGAAAACATTTTGTTGCTTTTATTCACAGAAAAACAAGATGTTGCTTGTTATTCCATGTTCAACATCCCAATCCTAGAGACCAATCTTTCAAAAGTGGCTGTATCAAGTGCTTTTGTGAGCACATCTGCCAGCTGGTCTTTAGTTGGGACATGATGCAGAGAAATCAAACCTTTTTCATAGCAATCCCTCACAAAGTGATGTCTGATGTCGATGTGTTTGGTGGTAGAGTGGGAAACTGGATTTTTGATGATATTTTCTGCTGCCTGGCTGTCCAACATGAGTGGTGTTTTTAAGGCAGTGATACCAAAATCCAGTAACTGATTTTGAAGCCACAAGAGTTGGGCTGTACAGCTTGCAGCAGCAATGTATTCAGCCTCAGCAGTGGATGTTGAAACTGCTGCTTGCTTTTTGCTTTGCCAAGAAACTAAGCAATCACCTAGAAACTGGCACCCTCCTGAAGTGGACTTCCTTGTGGTGTGACATCCAGCAAAGTCACTGTCTAAAAAACCTAAAAGCTTGATATTCCCATTAGCTGGATACCAGATACCAAGTGTGGGAGCACCTTTTATGTATCTGAAGATCCTTTTTACAGCAATGAGATTTGATTTTCTGGGAGCTGATTGACTTCTTGCACAGACACGTGTTGCAAACATGATGTCTGGTCTAGATGCAGTTAGGTACAATAAAGACCCAATCATGCTTCTATAGAGTGTTTGGTCAATCAGCTCATCCTTTTCATCAGACATGACTAGCTTATTTGTTGCCATGGGTGTGCTGCATGGTTTACAATCATTCATATCAAATTTGGTCAAAAGTTCTTTAGCATATTTGCTTTGATGAATGAAAGTTCCATTTTGCATTTGCTGTACTTGGAGACCAAGAAAGCATTGCAGCTCACCCATTGCACTCATTTCAAACTCAGCTGTCATGAGTTCTCTAAACTCTTCACACATTTTGTTACATGTGCTTCCAAAATAATGTCATCCACATAAATTTGGACAATCATTAAATCCTTCCCTCTCCATTTAAGAAACAGTGTTTTATCAATGGTACCTCTTTTGAAACCATTTGAGAGTAGGAAGTTGGAAAGAGTTTCATACCAGGCCCTTGGTGCTTGTTTCAGGCCATACAAGGCTTTGTTTAGCCTGTAGACATGATCAGGATAAAATGGATCCTCAAAACCTGGAGGTTGACATACATACACCTCTTCTTGAATTGTACCACAGAGGAAAGCACTTTTGATATCCATTTGAAACACCTTCATGTTGTGGTTGACAGCAAAGGCCAGGAACAGTCTAATGGCTTCCAATCTTGCAACAAGGGCAAATGTTTCATCATAATCAATCCCCTCTTCCTGTCTGTAACCTTGAACCACAAGCCTGACTTTATTCTTGATAACAATGCCCCTTTCATCAGTTTTGTTCTTGAAGACCCACTTTGTGCCAATGGGACTAACCTCTTCTGGCAGTGGTACAAGCTCCCATACTTGTTGTCTTTTAAACTGTTGGAGCTCCTCTTGCATGGCTTCTACCCAGCTGTTGTCTTTCAGTGCCTCTTGGTACTTGACTGGCTGATGGAGTAATAGAAAACAGCAAAAAGACAAATGTTTTGGGTTTGGCTTCTTGTGAGCACCCCTTCATTGATGTTGCCAATGATTTGATCAGGTGGATGAGATCTCAAGAAGATTAAATCTCCTTGGTATGGTATGATGGCATTTGTTGGTGAAGGCTGCAAATGTGTATCATCTGAGCTAACCACTGCTGGTGACTTTGATGACCCAGCAGTGGCTTCAAAAGGTGGTGGAATAGGAGGTAATGAAGTGGACAACTGCTGAATTTTATCCACTGTTTGAGGACTTTTGTCTGCAGTGTTTGAGAATGTGGAAGCAGTGGTGGATGGGCTACTTTGGTCAACAACTGTTGAGGTAGCAGTGGTTGAGCTTTGACAACTGTTTTGAACAGCTGATGCTTTTCCCTTTGTGGCAGACCTTTGAGGGATGATGATTTCATACCCATAGTCTGGTGTTGTATCCTCTGATGGACCTGCACTGTTAGTCTTGACAGCAGTATTTTCAAAAGTAAATTTTTCAAGATCAAACAGATCTGCAGGTTTTGCTGGGATTTTCATTGATGAAAGTTCATTGAACTTTACATTCAAAGTCTCCTCCACTGCCTTGGTCCGTGTATTGAATACTTTGTATGCCTTGGCAGTGGTTGAGTATCCCAGATGATAACCACAATCAATTTTGGCTGCAAATTTTGAAATGGAATCTTTTAAGTTCAAAATAAAGCATGGGCAGCCAAACACCTTGAAATATGAGATCAGTGGTTTGATTTCTTACAGAATTTCATAAGCAGTCTTTTTGTGCCTGTGGTTTATTAAAACTCTGTTCTGGACATAGCAAGCAGTGTTTACTGCCTCTGCCCAGAAAGTTAATGGCAAACCTGAATCTACAAGCATAGTTCTGGCAGCCTTAATCAAAGTTCTGTTCTTTCTTTCAACAACCCCATTTTGCTCTGGTGTTCTAGGGATGCTGTACTGCCTTACAATCCCTTTCTTCACACAGAAGGCATCCAACTCCTTATTTTTAAATTCTGTGCCATTGTCACTCCTGAAGCTTTTCACTGGAAGGTCAAATTGCTTTTCAACCTGTGTCACAAAGTCTTGCAAAATGCCTGCAGTCTCATCTTTTGAGTGTAAAAAGAAAGTCCATGTAAACCTAGAAAAGTCATCAACAATAACCAAACAATATCTTTTCTTTTTGAGGCTCATGACTTGAACTGGGCCAAACAAATCCATGTGTCGCATTTGCAAACACTGGGTTGTTTTGGACTCTTCAATGGACTTGTAAGAACTTTTATGTTGTTTTCCTTTTAAACAGGAAATGCAATGTTCAGGACATGAAAACAATTTTTGTGGTAGGCCTCTCACCAAACCATTTTTTGAAATTTCACTGACTGTCTTAAGATTTGTGTGCCCCAGCCTTCTGTGCCTAAGTTCTGTCTCTTTGTTAGAGGCAGCTGAGAACAGACAGGCATCAGCTCTGGGACACTCTTTTGACATATCAACAACATAAACATTGCCACTTCTTTGAGCAACAAGTTTAGTTTAACCAGTTTTGATTTTTGCTTCAATCTTTTTGACCATTTCTGGTCCAACAATCCTACAACAATCTTTTGTGAAGAATGACCCAAACCCATTGTCACTCATTTGTGATACACTCAGAAGGTTGAATTTTAGATTGTCTATTAGATTGACATTTTCAAATTTTACATTTCCAGATTGCACTGTACCAGACCCTAGAACTTTCCCTTTACTATTATTCCCAAAGGATATATCACCCCCTCCATGGATTTTAAAGTCTTTGAGGAGGGCTTTACTTCCTGTCATGTGCCTGGAGCCTCCACTATCTACATACCAAAGACTATCAAAGCATGCAGAAGTTCATGACTTATAAAACACATAACAGCTAATTATATGCTCACAATGATGTGTGGCCCAATCATAGTTTTGCGATTAAAGTGTACAAGGCCCAACAGACTTGTTGGATCTGAGTTTGATTCTGATTGTATTTTGTGTTTGTAATTAAAGTGAAAATGGATGAGTGTGTAGCGGAATTAAGATGAAAACAAACTTTGCATACAATCAAACGAGAGTAATACTTTGATCAAACATCTTTACACAATGAATCGGAATATTGAATTTATTTCAATAACGATTACAATGATTGATGAATGAATGCAAACTCCCCCTCAGCCAGAGCTCAGTTGTTTGTTCGTGCAAAGAAGACGATGATGCAAAAGAGCTAATAGAACAGTACAAAGTACTAATCTATTTATAGGCACTTGCAAACTACTGAGCATCTTAGCTGACGTCACCATGAAAGTGACATCTAACCTCCTAACAAACTCTAACCTCTGATCTATACAAACACTGCTATGTCAACTACTGCTATTACATTACATTACAAAACAGACTATGGATCAGCTGCTGCAACCTTCTACTGCTGTGAACCCAGCAGCACTTGTCCGGATCAGCAGAGCTTGACTCAAAGCAGTAGATTGAATCAGCAGGGCTTTAGTCTTTCATCAGGTCTTTACTTGAGCAGCAGTTGTAGGTCAGCATTTAGCAAGATCAGCAGATAGGAGGTCAGCAGATGTTGAGATCACTTTCAAGGGGAGAGATTTGTATGTAATCATCTGCTTATTCTGGATCCACTGCTATGATCCAGTTTTGGCTTTAATTATCTGTTCCTCTGATAGGGTTCAATCCCAACAATCTCCCCCCTGGAACAGATAAGGCCAAAACTCTTCATTATTGTGGACATTTATTGCCTCATCAACAGTTCCCTTATCTGTCCTTTAAATTGTAGTTCAAAGTTAAGGGCATCTGTGTCTTCATCATCCCTGCTAAGTGGAAGATCAAGGAGATCCTGCAAATCTTCAAGACTCAGGCTAAGAGCTTGTTCCCTTGATATTTTCTCCAATTCTCCACCAGACCTGAGCAAAGTCAATACGCAGGTCTGTTTGTCAGTTTCCCACCTTTGTATTTTTGAGCCTGGTGGGTTTCTTGGGAGATGTTTATTTGCAGAGGTATTTGGTGAGGCTGGCCTATTCATAACTGGCCGACCAGTATTTGCAGTTTAACCCAAACCAAGAGTTTCTATGATCATTTTCTTTATGCCTTCCTTTACAAGGTCATCTCCTTTTATCAACTCTTGGATGGTTTCAGCTCCCAACTGTTTGTGTGTCCTCCTTTTGTAGATGGCAGCACCAGTTGGAGCAGTCGTTCTCCTGATTTGCAGCTTTGATGGTCTTTTTGAAACCTCAGCTTTAGGATAGTCAGGCTTTTGAGGAATTTTTGGATCTTTCTTTCTTAATTCCTCCAACCTTTTGTAGGTGATCCTGACCACATCTTCTTTCCATCTAGCAATTTGCCTTTTGTTTCTATATTCAGCAGCAACCAGTTCTTCTCTCATTCTTTTCAGTTCTACCTGTTTGTCAGGTACATTCTTTCTAAACTTTGCCCAGTCAGGAGGAGTGTGAGTGACTTTCCTTTTTATCATGTCTTGAATTCTTGCTGCTTCATTTTCAAGCTCAGGAACAGTCCACTCTTTGTACATGTATCTCTCTCCTTTGTACTTCTTGTGAGCCATGATGCTTTCAATGTAGTCTTTCTTCAAAGTTTCAGCTGCTCTTTCTGAAATTTGTTGACTGACATTTTTTGCAAATCGTTCTAGGGAGCTGACTTGTGTGAGCAGATATTGATAGTATCTAGAAATTTCTTTGTCAGATTTCCCTTGTGTGTTTCTCTTTGAGATATCCTCTGCTTGCTTCGCCTTGATCTTCAAATATTCGTCAACATTTTTAGGCCAGGGATATCCTTTTATTGATGGCAACCTCCTTTTGACAGGGTCATCCTCATAGTAAAAAGATTTTATTTCTTCTCTAACACCTTCTAGTTCTAGAGGAAATTGAACACCTGCAGGAGGTAAGGGCTTGTGCATTTGAACTGAAGAGAGAGCAACTGGTTTTGGTATTGTGACAAGAGCTAAAGATTTTGAAGATGTTTGGGATGGTGAAGTGTCATCATCTTTGAGAATTAGCCTTCTCTTCTTTGTTTGAGGAGGGGCTGATGATGTTTTGGATGGAACAGTGGTGGTGGATGTAGTGGCAGTAATTTGTGATTGACTAACAGTTGTTGAAACAACTGGTGTTTCAACCACTGTTGTCTTTACAGCAGATGTTGTAACAACTGCTGTCTTCTGCCTTTTGGCAGGAGGTGATTTTGTTTTTGGTGGTGATGGTCGTAAGGCAGTGGATGTGGTGTGTGTTGAAGTGGTGTGTGTTGAAGTGGGAGCAGATGTTGAAACCACTGAAGTACCAACAGTAGTGGGTATAACATGAGTTACAACAGCTGTTTTAGGTGGTGGTTTTGAAACAGACTTTGAACGTCTGGTTGGAATGGATTTGGGTAGCCTTACTATTTTTGTAGGCTTCTTCTTTTCATCAACAAGATTTTCATCATCTTTTGACCCTGAAGTACCCTGATCCGGATAATCCACCCTGGCTTTCCTTTTGGCCTCCCTATCCCTTTTTACATTTGCAACTGCTTCTGCCAGTGCATTTGTGGTCACATCAATTTTCTTGCTTCCATCTGGCAGAGGGATCTGTTTGGTCCTGTTTGCATTTTCTGGTGCAATGTAGAGACCATCCTCTATTCCCTTCTTTTTCCACTCCTGAATTTTCTCCCCCTTTTTGGCATTATCTGGGGGAAGTTGATCAATGAAGAGAACTGTTGGAGGAGCAGTGCCAGTGGTATGCAGGATCTGAGTTTTGAGAGCCTTTAGATCAGCCTGAGTGTTCTTGAACCTTGACTCCATTGCATTTCTCAGCTGCTGAACATGTTTTTCATGTTGCTGATCTGCTAGTTGTGCTTGATGATGGAGAAAAGGTTGAAATAGATTCCAGAGCTCATTTGTAGCAGATGCCTGTTGTGGAGCAGGTGCTTGAGAAGGAACAGTAGTGGATTGCATCTTTTGAGTTTTCAACACCTGCTGTAGCATATTTTTAAGATCTGCAACAGATATATCCAACTTTTCAATTCGTTCCTTCAAATCCTGATATTTTAAATCATCACCCAATTTAATGGGATCATCTGATTTCTCACTAACAGTGGTTTTATCAGTGGTAGAGGTAGGGAGTATACTCCAAACATTAACCACTGATGCCCCTTTTTCTTGGTACTGTGGTCTTCTCCCTTCAACACTTGACAACCTTTTGATGTTGCCAGTAGGATAAATAAATCCACTGGTGGTTGGCAGAGGTGCTA
The DNA here is from genome assembly GCF_002127325.2 of Helianthus annuus. NCBI lineage: Eukaryota > Viridiplantae > Streptophyta > Magnoliopsida > Asterales > Asteraceae > Helianthus > Helianthus annuus. Next base: position 82,188,503 of record NC_035435.2, read on the forward strand.
TAAAAGGAATAGCCTCCAAGGAAGTCTTATAGATGTAACCACTGTCCAACTATAAACTAGTGGGTTCAACAGTTGTAGTGGCTGCTTCACTTGGATTACCACCAAGAGTTACTTGTAACTCAAGGGGTGTAACCTCCTCAGGTTGTGTTGGTGGGTTAGCAATGAGTGATACATCAGGCTCAGTCAGTTGTTGAGGCATATTCTCATTAACAGGTGATTGAGAAGGACTGAGTAATGCCTGGTTCAAATCTATTGCATCCAACAAAAGTTGTGTTTTTGGTGGAATTGTAGATGTGAGGTGGGGTGTAGAAGGAGAATTCGCCCTGGGCATTGGGCTGTGGATGATGGAAACGAGTGTTTCCAGAGCATCATAATGTGGTGGCCCTATGTGTACAACCTGTTCTTTTTGTGAAGAAGCAGGAGGAGTTTTGGTTATGGGTTGAGATATTTGTACCAACTGCTGTGAGGAAGTAGCAGCAATGGTTTCTTGTGACATTTGTGTTGTCACAGGCAGTAGCTCTGGTATCTCATCCTCCAAAGTTGCCGTTTTGATTGGTTTGGGGGGGGGTTTGATTTTTCTTTTTGTTTGTCTTTTTGGGATTTGTAGGTGTGGGTTTCAAAATAGTTGGTCTGCTGCTTTGATCACCTTGAGCAGTGGGCTCAGCAGCAGATACCTGAGGAGCAGTGGTAGCTGCTAAATTCTGCTCAGGCACCTCTGCTTGTGTTTTGCAAGGTGCTAACATTCATGAAAAAGTTTCAGATGTTAAACTGTTTATTTGAGTAGACTCACCTTGATTTATTGCAGCTAAATCATCCTTACTGAATTTCTTTTCAAAATAATAACTTAAAAACCTTGGAAACAGTAAGAATGACTTTGTTTCAACATTATTAACCAAATCTTTAAAAATTTCCCGAGAGTAGTTAAAATTTTCTTCTTAAAGAATTGCATACCCCAGATTTTGAATCTTTAAAGGAATTTCATTGAAAGAAGTGGTCTTGTTTGAAACACATAGTAGGAGGGTATGAATTAAAAATCTGGTTGCAGAAGGAAAATAACCTTTTTGTAAGGTAAGTTTCTTCATCATTGTGGCTTCATACCCTCTTTCAATGAAGTCAGTTTGTAACTCGTTTTTAGTGAAAGAAGTTTTACCTTTCTGATCATCGAGTTGAAAGACCTCTGAAATGGATTGTGGCGTGATTTGGATAGCTTTTCCCTTTATAGAAGAGTGTATGGTAGTTGCAGTGTCTCCTTGTTTTTCAAGGGTTGCATTCCAGAACTCCCTTTGGGTCTCCAAATAGATTGATGCATTGGCTGTGAACAAAGTTTTGTACTTTGATTTTGCCATGATGTTAATGATGGAATCGAAAACATCGGTGGTTCCTGGTTTTGTGAGAAGACCCAGGAGATTGTGAGATGATTTATATGGGATTTCAGTGGAGATTGCCTTTTGAGAGGTTGTTTTCGAAGATGATTTGGAAGTGGGTTTTGCAGATGGCTTCGATTTTGTCATTTTTGAAGAGAATGATCGAAGAAATTTGTGAAAGATGAAAGGAAAAACTGCTTTGAGAAGAGAATTTTTGAAGAATTCAATTCGACAGTAAAACCCTGTTTTGGTGGTGAGTGGGGGATTTTATAGGGAAGAAAGTGAATGCTGACGTGGCAGCCGTTACAAAAGGTCTGAGCACTATGTACTGCCCACGTTGTAGGATCAGTATGACCTCTGAAATGAGTCAATTCGAGCTAGTGCCTACCGAATATGTCGCGGAAATACATATTTGGCATGAAACAAAGCAAAATGATGGAAGAAGTGAGTAGAAACATATAGGATTCACTTTAAACACTCTTTCACATTAATATTTCAGCAAATGTACGATCAGCAGTTCGGCTTCCGATGATGTGAACAGTTACAAATGTGAAAGACACAAGGGGTATTTATAGTAGTTGTAGGTTCGCTCATATGACAGGCTAAATAAGCGAACCTTCTTCATTGTAGGTTCGCTTATGTGACACTTGTCCGTAAAAGCGAACCTATGACATGAAAATCAAAAAATTACACAACTAACCCCTGAACTTTACATATACAACCTATCTAGACCCTATACATTAAGCTAACACGACTAAGACGCATGCTTTAGACATTATGCACCAACACACGTGACAACCCCTGGTGAAAGTGAAGGACAGTACTTTGATGAAAGTGAGAGATGAAGGCAGTGGTAAGGAAGCAGTGGATGATTTTCACTATCAGTGGATAGCATATCAGTGGATAAGACACTGCTTTTGAACAACAGAGGTTATCAAAAGAATGAGAGAACAGGGGTTGTCTTTCAGCAGTGGACAGACTTTTGAAGTAGAGCAGATTTTTGAACAATCAGTGGTTATGGCAGACTTTTAAGGATTTTAATGAAAATTTCATTTTTAGCTATTTTTAAGGATGAATTTTTGATTTTCTGAAAACATTTTGTTGCTTTTATTCACAGAAAAACAAGATGTTGCTTGTTATTCCATGTTCAACATCCCAATCCTAGAGACCAATCTTTCAAAAGTGGCTGTATCAAGTGCTTTTGTGAGCACATCTGCCAGCTGGTCTTTAGTTGGGACATGATGCAGAGAAATCAAACCTTTTTCATAGCAATCCCTCACAAAGTGATGTCTGATGTCGATGTGTTTGGTGGTAGAGTGGGAAACTGGATTTTTGATGATATTTTCTGCTGCCCAACATGAGTGGTGTTTTTAAGGCAGTGATACCAAAATCCAGTAACTGATTTTGAAGCCACAAGAGTTGGGCTGTACAGCTTGCAGCAGCAATGTATTCAGCCTCAGCAGTGGATGTTGAAACTGCTGCTTGCTTTTTGCTTTGCCAAGAAACTAAGCAATCACCTAGAAACTGGCACCCTCCTGAAGTGGACTTCCTTGTGGTGTGACATCCAGCAAAGTCACTGTCTGAAAAACCTGAAAGCTTGATATTCCCATTAGCTGGATACCAGATACCAAGTGTGGGAGCACCTTTTATGTATCTGAAGATCCTTTTTACAGCAATGAGATTTGATTTTCTGGGAGCTGATTGACTTCTTGCACAGACACATGTTGCAAACATGATGTCTGGTCTAGATGCAGTTAGGTACAATAAAGACCCAATCATGCTTCTATAGAGTGTTTGGTCAATCAGCTCATCCTTTTCATCAGACATGACTAGCTTATTTGTTGCCATGGGTGTGCTGCATGGTTTACAATCATTCATATCAAATTTGGTCAAAAGTTCTTTAGCATATTTGCTTTGATGAATGAAAGTTCCATTTTGCATTTGCTGTACTTGGAGACCAAGAAAGCATTGCAGCTCACCCATTGCACTCATTTCAAACTCAGCTGTCATGAGTTCTCTAAACTCTTCACACATTTTGTTACATGTGCTTCCAAAATAATGTCATCCACATAAATTTGGACAATCATTAAATCCTTCCCTCTCCATTTAAGAAACAGTGTTTTATCAATGGTACCTCTTTTGAAACCATTTGAGAGTAGGAAGTTGGAAAGAGTTTCATACCAGGCCCTTGGTGCTTGTTTCAGGCCATACAAGGCTTTGTTTAGCCTGTAGACATGATCAGGATAAAATGGATCCTCAAAACCTGGAGGTTGACATACATACACCTCTTCTTGAATTGTACCACAGAGGAAAGCACTATTGATATCCATTTGAAACACCTTCATGTTGTGGTTGACAGCAAAGGCCAGGAACAGTCTAATGGCTTCCAATCTTGCAACAAGGGCAAATGTTTCATCATAATCAATCCCCTCTTCCTGTCTGTAACCTTGAACCACAAGCCTGACTTTATTCTTGATAACAATGCCCCTTTCATCAGTTTTGTTCTTGAAGACCCACTTTGTGCCAATGGGACTAACCTCTTCTGGCAGTGGTACAAGCTCCCATACTTGTTGTCTTTTAAACTGTTGGAGCTCCTCTTGCATGGCTTCTACCCAGCTGTTGTCTTTCAGTGCCTCTTGGTACTTGACTGGCTGATGGAGTAATAGAAAACAGCAAAAAGACAAATGTTTTGGGTTTGGCTTCTTGTGAGCACCCCTTCATTGATGTTGCCAATGATTTGATCAGGTGGATGAGATCTCAAGAAGATTAAATCTCCTTGGTATGGTATGATGGCATTTGTTGGTGAAGGCTGCAAATGTGTATCATCTGAGCTAACCACTGCTGGTGACTTTGATGACCCAGCAGTGGCTTCAAAAGGTGGTGGAATAGGAGGTAATGAAGTGGACAACTGCTGACTTTTATCCACTGTTTGAGGACTTTTGTCTGCAGTGTTTGAGAATGTGGAAGCAGTGGTGGATGGGCTACTTTGGTCAACAACTGTTGAGGTAGCAGTGGTTGAGCTTTGATAACTGTTTTGAACAGCTGATGCTTTTCCCTTTGTGGCAGACCTTTGAGGGATGATGATTTCATACCCATAGTCTGGTGTTGTATCCTCTGATGGACCTGCACTGTTAGTCTTGACAGCAGTATTTTCAAAAGTAAATTTTTCAAGATCAAACAGATCTGCAGGTTTTGCTGGGATTTTCATTGATGAAAGTTCATTGAACTTTACATTCAAAGTCTCCTCCACTGCCTTGGTCCGTGTATTGAATACTTTGTATGCCTTGGCAGTGGTTGAGTATCCCAGATGATAACCACAATCAATTTTGGCTGCAAATTTTGAAATGGAATCTTTTAAGTTCAAAATAAAGCATGGGCAGCCAAACACCTTGAAATATGAGATCAGTGGTTTGATTTTTTACAGAATTTCATAAGCAGTCTTTTTGTGCCTGTGGTTTATTAAAACTCTGTTCTGGACATAGCAAGCAGTGTTTACTGCCTCTGCCCAGAAAGTTAATGGCAAACCTGAATCTACAAGCATAGTTCTGGCAGCCTTAATCAAAGTTCTGTTCTTTCTTTCAACAACCCCATTTTGCTCTGGTGTTCTAGGGATGCTGTACTGCCTTACAATCCCTTTCTTCACACAGAAGGCATCCAACTCCTTATTTTTAAATTCTGTGCCATTGTCACTCCTGAAGCTTTTCACTGGAAGGTCAAATTGCTTTTCAACCTGTGTCACAAAGTCTTGCAAAATGCCTGCAGTTTCATCTTTTGAGTGTAAAAAGAAAGTCCATGTAAACCTAGAAAAGTCATCAACAATAACCAAACAATATCTTTTCTTTTTGAGGCTCATGACTTGAACTGGGCCAAACAAATTCATGTGTCGCATTTGCAAACACTGGGTTGTTTTGGACTCTTCAATGGACTTGTAAGAACTTTTATGTTGTTTTCCTTTTAAACAGGAAATGCAATGTTCAGGACATGAAAACAATTTTTGTGGTAGGCCTCTCACCAAACCATTTTTTGAAATTTCACTGACTGTCTTAAGATTTGTGTGCCCCAGCCTTCTGTGCCTAAGTTCTGTCTCTTTGTTAGAGGCAGCTGAGAACAGACAGGCATCAGCTCTGGGACACTCTTTTGACATATCAACAACATAAACATTGCCACTTCTTTGAGCAACAAGTTTAGTTTAACCAGTTTTGATTTTTGCTTCAATCTTTTTGACCATTTCTGGTCCAACAATCCTACAACAATCTTTTGTGAAGAATGACCCAAACCCTTTGTCACTCATTTGTGATACACTCAGAAGGTTGAATTTTAGATTGTCTATTAGATTGACATTTTCAAATTTTACATTTCCAGATTGCACTGTACCAGACCCTAGAACTTTCCCTTTACTATTATTCCCAAAGGATATATCACCCCCTCCATGGATTTTAAAGTCTTTGAGGAGGGCTTTACTTCCTGTCATGTGCCTGGAGCCTCCACTATCTACATACCAAAGACTATCAAAGCATGCAGAAGCTCCATGCACATGAAGTAAAAGGATTAGTTCATTAAGGGCTCTAAAGCCAACAAGGCTTTGGATGGGGATTCAGCAGTCTCTGGTATGGATGCAGAGTGATGGACAGTGGTTAGGTCAGGGGTTTGGACAGTTTTAGTACTGTTTCTTGCTAACCACTGTTGAGGGTCTTGACCAATCACCTGCTGATAACCAAAAGGATGCCTATTCACTTTAGGTTTAGAGGGCCTTTTGTATGCCTCATAAACGTGTGGAATCCTTTGGTAAGACTGTTTTTCCTTGCCTTTTCTGAACTGATTGGCAGGGGGTGCATCAGTAACCTGAACATCTCTTTTGACAGATGTTTGGTTCAGCTGTTTTGTGACAGCTGTTTGAACTGGTACAAACAGTGGTTGTTTCTTGGTGAATTTGACAGATGTTGATGATGATGATGGACTCAAGGATGTTTTAGCAATGTACTCATTCTTTTTCACATCAAAGTTTTTGAGATACACACATGCTTGAGTTTTGTGGTTTGTTTTACCACAAACAATGCAACTTTCAGCTGAAACAATGACACTTGTTCTGTTTATATCATAAGCTTTTAAGTGGAAACAGTCTTCTGTTAGATGATTCCTTTTCTCACAGAATTCACAAAACAAGTTATCAATTTTTTCTTTCTTCTTTCTCTTTTCAGACTCCTTTGCAGCAGAGGTTTTAACCACTGCTGGGATGTCCTTGAGAGGTATGACTTTAGCTTTTGGAGCTTTAACACCATCAGTTGATGTAAAGTCCATTGGCTTGAAATTTTCAAGAATATCACACTCATCAGACCATTTTGGTTTAAACTGATGATTTTCAAGCTCCTCAAAAGTAGAGGATCCCATTGGTCTGTCAAGTGTGATTTTGTTACCAAGTTTGTCAGTGATTTTCACTTCTTGGCCATTCTTGTTTGTGGGGATGAACTCAGTGAGTACATCAGTGGTTGGAACAGATTATTCAAAAGCAGTGTTTTCATCATCATGTTTTCTATACCCAACCCCAAATTTCACATTGCTTTTTATCTGTTTTTCAAGCATAACCTCATACCTTTTGCATGATTCCACCCATCTCTCACATGTGATCTGGGTGGACTCTAACTCCTTTTTGCAAACTTGGTATTTTTCTACCAAAGTTTGGAGTTGGGTTTTGGTTATGCTCTGCTCTTCTTTCATGCTGCTAATCTTTTTGTCTTTTTTTAGCCAATTTGTTTTTAAGTTCTTTTAGAGATCTTTCAAATTTGACTTCATCAGATAAGATTTTATCCCGAAGGTTTTCATTCACCTCTTTGATGTTAGCAAAAGCAATAATGCAATTGTCAGAACACAGTTTTTCAAGAACTTGAGGTGATACCTTGGCAGCAGCCATCATTGCACAATCACATTGAGCATTTTCTTCATCTTCAGCTCTTTCTTCTTTCTCACCTACTTTTTCTTCTTTCTTTTCTTCCTTGTTCTCTTCTGACCATGGGTCTGTCAGTGGTTCAATCAGGGTACCTGAACTTTCTCCCAACAGTAGTTCACCAGCCACAGCAGTAACCACTGCTTTAGTCACCTCATCCACTGTTTCAAAACTCAGCTGTTCCTCTTCAGTTTCAACCCCCTCCTGTATTGACTCTAATGCCATCAAACAAAATTCATTATGAGAAGAAACATTGGAAGCATAGAGTGCAAAATTTTCATCACTAAGGTCTTCAGGCATACTGCTCCAGTCAACAAACCCTTGAGTGAAAAAACTTTGTTGATCTGGTTGTACTGCTGCTGGAGCAGTGGTTTGAGGTGCAGACTGCACCTGTGCCTGAGGGACAGGGGTTTGAACATATTGGATCTGTGGAACAGTGGTTTGGACATAGTGCACTGGCACAGGGGCAGCAACATAGTGAGCAGTGTTCACTTGAGCTGCTGGGGCATATTGGGCATAGTGCACACTGCCTTGATTTTGAGGTCTAGGATTTGAGCTAGGGTGGGTGATTATGGGACCAGTAGTTTGACTCCTACACTCCCTAGCGAAATATCCCAACCTGTTACACTTGTAGCACTTGATTTTCGATTTATCCAACCCAACCCTTAGATTCCCATGCAAACCTAGGAATTTTCGCCCTGTTCTTTTATAAAATTTGCTAGTTCTAACACTTAGCAAGGCCAGTTGGTGCAGAATGTCCATTTCCTCTAAGTCAGTGGGATCAAAATGCTGTAAATCATTTAGTTCAAAGCTTAGATTGTCTGACATCTGGTTTTCGTTTGCAGTGAATGCAAAACTTGCAGTGTGAGGATCAGGGTTGTTAAAATTTGCACCAGCAGTTATGTCAATGAAGTGATCATAACCCTGATCCTTAGCACTACTCCCAGATTCTTCTTGACCCAGAAGAGCAGTGTTACCGAATGTATAATCATCAACGGTTTTTCCTGACTCTTGTAACTTCCTTTTCTGGTTCAACTCCCTTTCGTAGGTCAGGAGTCGACCGTGGAGTTAGGTCAAGGTCAGATCCTTGAACTCAGGTGAATTTCGGGTGACAAAAGCTATGGTGTCCCATTTTTCTGGCAGTGACCTGAGGAACCTGCTATTTTAAGTTGAGTTTGTAAAAGTGGTTTTAACAAGCCTAAGTTCACTGATGAGACAACTGAAACGCTCAAATTGTTGCGTCAGTGATTCACCTTTAACATGACAAAATGTTTCATACTGTTGGTTCAGGATTTCCCTATTGTTTTCTATGACTTCTTCGGTTCCCCCAAACTGTTCCTTAAGTGCGTCCCATAACTCTTTGGCACTGTTACAGTGTAACAGTCCAGCATATATTTCATTGGGCAGCGCTGATGCTATGATGCTAAACGCTTTAGCATCTAGTTCGATCTTTTGAAAGTCGGTTTCGGAATAGTTTTCAACTGGTTTTGGAACGAACTTTTTAGTATCTTCAGCGCTTGGCACTGTAGGAACATGGGGACCAAAGACGACAGACCTCCAACAACCTGTGCTTTGTTGAGCGAGGATGTGACCCATCCTCTTCTGCCGGATGTTGTACCCATTTCTTTTTAGCATAGGTGGTTTAAAAAGAGAGCCGATGTTGTTTTTATCATCCTGAGATTGTGACGTCATTCTTATTGTTTTACAGACACTGAGAAATCAACTTTAATGGAGATTAATCCTTGCTCTGTTTTTCTACAAACGAACAAACGATCAGTATCAACTGTTATGAGCTGAACTATTTACGTCAAAATGATTGTTAAATCAAATTTGACTGTCCAAGCTCTGATACCAATTGTTAGATCTGAGTTTGATTCTGATTGTATTTTGTGTTTGTAATTAAAGTGAAAATGGGTGAGTGTGCAGCGGAATTAAGATGAAAACAGACTTTGCATACAATCAAACGAGAGTAATACTTTGATCAAACATCTTTACACAATGAATCGGAAGATTGAATTTATTTCAATAACGATTATAATGATTGATGAATGAATGCAAACTCCCCCTCAGCCAGAGCTCAGTTGTTTGTTCGTGCAAAGAAGACGATGATGCAAAAGAGCTAATAGAACAGTACAAAGTACTGATCTATTTATAGGCACTTGCAAACTACTGAGCATCTTAGCTGACGTCACCATGAAAGTGACATCTAACCTCCTAACAAACTCTAACCTCTGATCTATACAAACACTGCTATGTCAACTACTACTATTACATTACATTACAAAACAGACTATGGATCAGCTGCTGCAACCTTCTACTGCTGTGAACCCAGCAGCACTTGTCCGGATTAGCAGAGCTTGACTCAAAGAAGTAGATTGAATCAGCAGGGCTTTAGTCTTTCATCAGGTCTTTACTTGAGCAGCAGTTGTAGGTCAGCATTTAGCAAGATCAGCAGATAGGAGGTCAGCAGATGTTGAGATCACTTTCAAGGGGAGAGATTTGTATGTAATCATCTGCTTATTCTGGATCCACTGCTCTGATCCAGTTTTGGCTTTAATTATCTGTTCCTCTGATAGGGTTCAATCCCAACAAGACTTGTTCGACTAAACAAAAGTGTGCGATTCTAATTGGGTTGTGCGATCCATATGTCACCCGCTCATAAAGCCCAGTCCAACAATATAAGGCCCAAACACAGCGTATGGCCTTATGCAACTCGATTGGGTTGTGCGACTCATGCAACATCTGGCCCAAATGGTTGTGCGACTGGACTAAACTTGTGCGATTCGAGGTCTTGTGCGATCAAGACTGGGTTGTGCAATCAGTTATGTTGCCCAGCCCAATAGTCTACGGCCCAATCATACAAGTGTGCGATTAACCTAAACTTGTGCGATTCAATGTGTGTGTGTGGAAAGCAGTTGTGCGACTCATGCAATATCAGTTATACCTTTCCTTAATACCCGATCAATCAGTTACATAAATCAAATGCACACTCCTTAATTATTGCCTAACGGTTGTTATCATCATGATTATTCAGTCCCCTCAATAGCTCCTATTATTCCGATTAATACATGTTACCATACAAACGGAACATCATAAACTTCACATCATGGAACCGTTACAATTTCTAGTGATCAAATCTAATCATTAATTCACAAACACATCAGACTTATCATCACCATAATCATTCGTATACTATCGGTTTCGTCAAACAACAATAGCAGTCAATCAGTACATGATAATTACCACTTCAGCATGAATCCTACATTATCGATTTGACGCCATGAGCAATTATCTAGTTTCGCATCACTGGTTTATCATAGTTACCAATATTGGATCTCTTATTGAATTACAATATTAGTTACACTACATTGTTTGTAGCATCAACCCATGTTGATCCAATGATGCACGAAGTCTCATAACATTCAATGCCACGTTACTCAACAAACCCAACCTATACCAATAGAATTAATCTTTCCAACAATTTTGTTTTATATGCTCAACACATGATTATCAAATAATTCAAACAAACACATTTGCAAGAAGTCAAAGAAATTTAATCATTACAATGGAGGTGCACTAACCGGATTATAGGCTGCTACAGATGATGCTATAATGGAAGAGGGGCTTCGAAATAGATGGGGGCTGCTGTCGAAGGGAGAGAAGAGAGAAAAGTAGGGTTTTGTTTTTAGGAGTTAGGAGAGATGCATGAGAACTATGTATTATCTTTGTGTGTTTCAATAAGTGGGCCAAACCCACTTGGGTTTTGTTTCGATCTGGGCTCCAAGGAGCTGGGCAGAGATTGAGAGGGGATGGGGTGTGCGAGTGGTGTAAGACCCATGGCGTGTGCGGCTCGGTTTTCATGAACGCGACAATTCAAACTTCAACATTCCCTTCACATGTACAAGTAGGATCGAGCACAACTAATATGTCTAATATAATTATACACCGAATTGATTATAGATTTGAATGTGAAACGAAACCATACATGGCTACTAATCCAGAGGCTAACCTCAAAAGTTCGGGTTGTCACATCATCCCCAACTTGAAAGAAATTTCGTCCTGAAATTTGATAAGCAACCAGAGAGATGAAAGGAGTGGTGAGTAGGTCAGGATGACTATGGGTCTTCCCGAGGTGCCACAGTAGCTGTCACACCCCAACCGATGGCGGAATCATCGGGGCATGGCACTGAGCGAAACAGATTGTCCAGAAGTTTCCATAACATTTATCATTACTATTCAATTTAAATAATATGTTCCATACCGTATCTCAAACATTTAATAAATTATTACAGACAAAAATCCAGGCAAATATTCTCTTCCGACAACTCAGATTTAAATAAACAACAATTGTTTATCTGCTTCTAGAGACCCTTAATTTGACCACCACAGACAACTATTTGTTGGGCTCTAGAGCTTTATTCTAGCCTCGCTTTCCTAGCAGATAAGCATCTTAAACACCTGTCACATACGTTAAAATAAAGTCAATACATAAAATGTAAAGGTGAGCATACAAGTTTGATAATAGCATAATAGAGTTCGAAATAGTTACGATAACCAGCACGTACACAGAGGAAAACGAAGCATGTTAATTATCGACATGGATCTATCGATACCAATGACTGCGGGTTGTTTGCCCGAGGCAGTTCGCAATACATGATTACCACCGTAATCCATGCAAGTAATTGTCCTTAACAACCCCCGTGTGAACGGGTGCTGAGTCCAAACTATAGTACTATCGTCGTTAAGGCAGGTAGACAGCCACTACGCCAAAATAGGGATACAGCCACACGAAAAAAAGTGTGACTATATGTCTTTCGCGACACATAATTTTTTCAGGTCAATTATGACCAAAGCTCGAGTCATCGTAGGTATCATACGGCCACACACACTTTTAGTGGCCATAGAACTTAAAAGTGTGGCTAAATGGTACCAATTTTTTGTTAAATCCAGCATTTCCTCTATTACGTGTGGCTAAAGGATAGCAACGACCACATGTATTTACTTTAAGCGTGACCATTACTACTATATAGTCACATAAATTACCAAATAAAATCGTTTTAGCCACATCAATTAGAAAAAAGTGTGGCAAAATGGGTTGTTGTAATTAAGCATTTTGCCATAAAGTGTGGCTAAAGGGTAGCAACGGCCACATGAATTTACTATAAGTGTGGCCGGTTCTATTATAAAGTTACATAAATTTGTTGTAAGTGTGGCTATTGTCTAATCTTTGGTCACACATATTTGTTTTTCCTATGACGTATGGTATAATTTTGTCATGCAAACAAAAAACAAAGTGACTGAGGTGTGGCTAATGGTTATTTATAGCCACACGAAAATTTATATCTTTAAATGTGGCTATTATCTAATATTTGGTCACACATAACTTCTTTTCGCATGACGTTTGGTATCATTCTGTCACACAAACAAGAAATAAAGTGACTATGGTGTGGCTAATGGTGATTTATAGCCACACAAATTTTGTGTTTTTAAATGTGGCTATTATTAACCTTTAGTCACACGTAACTTCTTTTCCTATGACATTTGATATCATTCTGTCTCACAACAAGAAACAAAGTGACTATGGTGTGGCTGATGGTTATTTATAGCCACACAAAATCTTGTATTTTTAAATGTGGCTATTATTTAAACTTTAGTCACACCTAACTTCTTTTCCCGTGACATTTGGTATCATTCTGTCACACAACAAAAAACAAAGTGACTATGGTGTGGCTAATGGTTATTTATAGCCACACAAAATTGTGTTTTTAAATGTGGCTGTTGTTTAACCTTTAGTCACACATAACTTCTTTTCCCATGACATTTGGTATCATTTTATCACACAAGAAACAAAATGATTACGGTATGGCTAATTGTTATTTATGGCCATACAAAATTTTGTAATTTTAAGTGTGACTGTTGTCTAACCTTTAGTCACACGTCTTTATTGTGATTTTATATGGCCAGTTTTGTTTAATTACCCATTTTATTTCAATTTCTTTGAAATTCAAAAACAAATGTAAACATGAGAGAAACTAAAAGACAAATGATATAAACAATAATAACCCAAAAAGCATACGTAAGTTTTCGGTTTAAATACTAATTAAAAACATAAACTAATCATCAAAACCGATCCACAAAAGTTACAAAGAGAAACCACTATACATAAACTAAAAACTATTTCTAGGTTGTTTTCATCAAGTCCATACACTCACTGCATTTAAATGCTGCAAATTTGTAACTGGCCACCTTGTTGTCACGGTGAGGAGTAAACTTGCAACCAACGGCTAATTCTCATGCCCCTTGCTGTTGTCATGGTGGGGAGTAAACTTGTAACCAACAGCTAACTCTCATGCCGTATCTTTTTGTCTCACGTGACTCAAAATCTTTAGGAAGAAAAATCCTTGAAACCTCTTCACATTGGCCAAAGAGTTTCCCAAGAGTATTCTTAATTTGAAACATGTAAATAATAAAACTTTAAACATGTGAAATTAAATAATATAAAAATGTAATATGCAGACTAGTGGTTAAAAAATACATCAGCAATGCTTTCATCATAACCATACCCACTTATAAACGCAGTTAGTGCTGAAGTCTGCGCACTCTTTTGGAAAGATCTCTCATTGCTCCAGAAACAAATATGAATTCTCAGTCAAATGTCGGTTAGAATCTAACTGGGTGTTAAAACACTTGATGGCAAAGAATCATACCTGGTACCGAGAGTGTATTTACTTTTTACTTAACTAAATCAAGTTTTAGTGGATGGTCAAGCAATGGTTCACCATTAACTTCAAGAGCCTGCAGATAGAAATTTAGAATCATATATGCAAAAAATGTCATAAATACTTGAAAAAGGAAACCAAGAAGGAAAACAAAACATACCTCTTGGGCAGCCTCACGAGTAACAAAGTCAACATGCACTTAGCCTGCAAATCGATCATCCCTTATTGCAAAACGAACCTCAACAACTTCAGCCGCGTCTTTGAAGAAATTAATTCTGCTGAGAAACAAGTAACAATCATACACAACGAATAATATTTGACATACTTATCAAGTATAGACAAAGTGCACATACACGTCACTTTCTTCAATAGTGAAGGTTAAGTTGCCCGTAAACGAAGTTTGGGGAGCAGCCGAGTTTGAGGCTGCCATATAACAATTATTAGCAATAATTTATTACTAACACAATAACACATTTAAAACAAAACAGCTTGAAAAAACCACTAACCACTTTCTTTGATGATGGAGCATCAGCCATCTCCACATTAGCATTCTGCATATACTTTATAATTAGTTAGAAACTAAATCCTAAAGTTAAGAATATAAAACATGTATAGATATATCAAAAAAATTGAAAGAAAATAGTACCTTTTTCTTTGCATTTTGCAGTACATCCTCCTCTTTAGGGGTGTGAATTTCCGACACGACCCAAAAGCACGACACGAACCTAAAACGAAATTTGCGGGTTTAGGTTTAGTCTAAATAGGTTCGAGTCAGTTTTAGGTTGAACCTGTGAACCCATTCAGCTAAACGGGTCAGGTTCGGGTCAACCCGGTTAGGTTAGTAGGTTAATCTGTTTAACCCGTTTATGTTATATTATATTTTTGTATAATATGTTTTATGTCATAAATTAATAATTGTGTGTTTATAAGCGGTAATTGTAACTTAATAAAAAGGTTAATTGTGATAAGATTTTATAACTCTAACGTAATTTCATTATAAATATTAGTGTGTTTTTGTAGTAAGTTTTAATATTAACATATTAATTTGCTAAAAAAATAATAAAATAATAAAATTCCGGTTGAACGGGCTGGGTCGTGTTCGGGTCAACCTGCAAATATTCGGCTCGTGTTCAGGTTCATATGTATGACAAGATTTTCGGGTTCGGGTCATGTTTTGGTTTGTCTAAAAATTTCGGGTCGGATTGAACCCGCCAACCTGCGAACACGACCGGTTTAGCACCCCTATTCTTCATCAGATTCACCTTCAAAACTGCTGCTAGCCTTCTTTTCAACTTGTAGTCAGAGACCAATCAATCAAAAAAAAAAAAAACAAGACACAATTTGGAGTTAATAATCTACCTATCTTCTTACAGTTTTAAAGCAATATATCCACCTACCTTTTTTGCAGCTTGTGGTTTTGCTGGCTCTTCATCAAAACTTTTTTCAGAATCACTATATTAACAGAGAGGCCCTAATTCAGCTTTCCTACAAGCAGCACATTCCAATATGGTTGCTAATGAAGTCTGGTTTAAACAAATAATTACAAGGAAATAGCAAAAAAAAAAAAAATTACATCCACGACGTTGTAGTCAAGTCTTTGGCATAATGCTAATAAATAGTCTGTACTATATTTAGATTCAGAAAGCGAACACCTTATGGTCTTACCCTGTAAAAAAACACCATACAATTGAGTATCAAATCCTAGGAATGTCTAATATACTGGTAGTTATCTTAATTATTAGTATTATTTATGACATTCGTATTAAGTTTGAGACCACCCGTAATGGCTTACTTGTGGGGCGTTTTCTTTGCCCAATATCGCCCAATAACGCCGCGTAACCACTACGCACGGGCGTGTTTGGTGTTTTTTTGGTTTAGACGTGTTTATAATCATGCTCTTGGGGCAAAATTTTGACCAATCACATTGAAGCTTCATTTTTTATGGCCAATAGCTTTTTCGGTTGGTTTTTTTATTTATATTTAACTTTCTACACCCTTTTTAACATAATGCCCACATCCCCACTACACCCATTTTAGAAAAACGCCCAATAATGCCCCTTGCTGACTGGGCTGCCACATGGCGCAAAACGCCCAAGGGTGGATCTTGCCCCCTACGCATGGTCTTAGTGTCAAAACTGTATTTAATAATTATAAAGATTAAACTGTAATTAAGTTAATCAAGGTTACTCAATGTTGCTAAAACGTTGCAACGTTTCAACCAACCAATATATACAGGGTATCGATGTATGAATAAATGTGTGATAATGGAATCAAGATTAAACGTTTATGTGCTAATCTGTGTTTTGTTCAATCAATTGTTATATGAATTTTCAATATAAAAAAAGGCCAAAGTTTAAATCTTTATACCTTAAAAAGTTTGTTATGTAGCTCTTCAATGACCTATTGAGCAACAACTTTCCTTCTGAATCCCACAAATACAAAACCCTTACTTTCATTGGTGTCCAAACTATAGTATTATCATCGTTAAGGCAGGTAGACAGCATTCCACGTGTAAACATAACAACAAGCATTCATTTAGTTACGTAATACATGTGGTAACGGTTAGCGTTTAAAATGTTGCGTAGTGTGTTCGATGTGATTTCGTATAAGTAACGTATGTAACACCCAAAAGTGTTGAAAGCAAAAAGGGATCGAGTATACTCACAACGGTTGATGGATTGAAGGGAGCGCTTGAGAGTAGGGTTAGCCTGAATAGTTCGATAGCATAACGATAAGCAACGTGTAAACGGAAAGCAAGTGTTGGAGGGTCGGACAGCTGGTCGATCAGACGGTAGTCCGATCGGACGGCTGACCGTTCAGTTAACAGTCCGTTCGGACAGCTGTCCGGTCGGTCGGTAGGCCGATCGGATGGCTGTTCGAGTGGATTGTTTCTTCCTTAGAGTAGGATGTGTTTGTGTATGATGGTTTGACCTTTTGAAGTTTTCGTTGTAGCATTTGAAAACATTGAAGTATCTTTACCTTTCAGGTCGGTCGATCGGACGGTCGTTCGATCGGCTGGCAACCCGATCGGCTAGGTACCTCAGCAAAACAAGTTCTCGGTAGGGTGTCACCTGATCGGACGACTGTTCGATTGGGTGGCACTCCTAGTGCGTCGAACATGATGAAAAATCGATTAAGTGTTGAAGTATAGTATCTCATGATCCGAAGAGTAATCCAATCGGACGGTACTCCGATCGAACAGCAGTTCGTTCAATACTCAACTTCAAAAGAATAAATTGATTAAGTGTGGAAACATGTGTTAGCCGATCGGCTGGCCAGTCGATCGGCTGACTGTCCGATCGGCTGGCTGTCCGTTCGGACAGCAGTCCGATCGGTCAGAACCCTGACCTGGTCGGCCTGTTCGTCTAACACTTGGTTATTCTGATTATTTATCGTTTTATCGAGGTATTTTGAGAACGAGTGAAACAACAGAAAACTCGTCTCTACTTGGTTCTCCTGATTGGACAGGAATCACCCAAACCCGGTCAGTGAACTGTTCTGGACGGTTGTTTAATGTTTAACCCGAAATCGGTGAACCTCGTGGATAGAATCCGGTTCTTGAACCGCACAACTACTAGAATGATTAGTAGGTCGGCACAAGCTCCGTCTCTATCGGTTTGAAGGCATTGAGTGTAAAAGAGTTGAAAGAAAGTTGGAAAACCATCCTTCAATCCTTTTCACCGTGAATATGTTTAGATCTATGAAAGATCTTTGTTTGTTTATGTGGAAATCGGCTAGATCCAAGTTATTCTTGATGGATTGAGGCTAAATTATGAAGTTCTTCAAGAACCCATGATGACATCATCCTAGAACACTTGAATCTTGATGATTTCACGGTTAAAAGTTAAGATTCGAAAGATAGAAAGGTGTAGGAGTGCGTGTAGATCAAGAAAGTACGAGATTTAGGACGAAATCTTATCGAAATCGAGAGAAATCTGAGAAAAAGTGAGCTGAGCGTGCTGGTCGGACAGAGGTTTCCAAAAGTAGAAAGTTTGACAATGACAGGGGTATTTATAGGATGCCAAAAGAGGTAAAGGCTGGCCGATCGGTCGGGCAGCATGATCGGACAGCCTGTCCGATCGGATAGCAGTCCGATCGGCTGGCTGTTCGATCGGCTGGTAGCCTGATCGATCAGTAGCCTGATTCGAGTGTTCGGTGCGACGATTTTTGACATTTTGATTTCGATTGCCAGTGATGTGAATGCGATAGAGTTTTCTTTTCAAATTACTTTTAATCCCAA
Organism: Helianthus annuus; assembly: GCF_002127325.2. Taxonomy (NCBI): domain Eukaryota; kingdom Viridiplantae; phylum Streptophyta; class Magnoliopsida; order Asterales; family Asteraceae; genus Helianthus; species Helianthus annuus. Next base: position 82,206,767 of record NC_035435.2, read on the forward strand.
CTACTTATATCTTGTACTATCTCTTCTCCACTAATTATCATAACATATCTACATATAATCATCCTTGTTTTGTATTTGATTAGCAATTACGATTCGATTGCGGTTGAGTTCGGTTACGTCTCGATTGCGATTTGATTGATTACCACACATAACATAAATAAGCATGCACAAGTAACACATAAGGCACACACACACGTATAATAACACCAAAAAGCGATTCATATTGAGAAATAAAGCGATTCATATTGAGAAATATACTTCGATTACTGATTAATTGACTTTATCGCATTGTTACTTCCTACTATTCACAGTCATAAAGCGATTCATATTGAGAAATATACTTCGATTACTTCGATTTTAGCTAATTACTCCACATAATACAACTAACGTAAAAACATAAAGTAGGCGACTTCAGTCAAAGAAGCCAAGCAGGGATTGAGCAAGGAGTGACAGATCGCAATAAGCGATCTTTTCTTCCTTTGACTTCAATCTTGACTTTGACTTTGACTTTCGGAAACAGGAGGTGTTACAGCCTCCCCTTGTTTAGGGAATTTTGTCCCGAAATTAGGTCGAAGGATGTACAGCACCGTGAATCACGTTTGAGAATTTTCTCTCTCTAGACTTTCACTTAAACAGCTGTGGGTACTTCGCCTTCATGTCGCTTTCGAGTTCCCAAGTGAACTCCGCGCCTCGTTTGCCTTCCCACCGGACTTTCACAATAGGAATGCACGAGCGTCTGAGCTGCTTGGTTTGGCGATCCATGATTTCGACAGGCTTCTACACGAAGTATAGTTTTTCGTTTATTTGAAGGTCATCAAGAGGTACAATTAAATCATGCTCAGCCAGGCACTTTCGGAGGTTTGACACATGGAAAGTCGGGTGGACGTTACTAAGTTCCTCCGGTGTTCGAGTCTGTAGGCGACTTTTCCGATCCTTTCCAGAATCTTAAAAGGTCCAACATATCGAGGCGCTAGTTTCCCTTTCTTGCCGAATCTTACTACACCCTTCCAAGGTGATACCTTTAAGAGTACGTAGTCGCCAACGTCAAATTCCAGGGGCTTGCGTCTTCTATCGGCGTAACTTTTCTGTCTACTTCGAGCTTTCAACAACTTGTCTCGGATCTGGACGACTTTGTAAGTCGTTTCTTGTAGTAGCTCAGGACCGGTTAATTGCGAGTGACCGATCTCGTGCCACACAATAGGCGATCGACATCTTCTTCCATATAGAGCCTCAAATGGTGCCATTTGGATGCTGGTCTGATAACTGTTGTTGTACAAGAATTCAACTAACGGCATGTATTTATTCCAATTACCATCGAAGTCTATGACACACGCACGGAGCATGTCTTCAAGAGTACGGATCGTTCTTTCAGTCTGTCCGTCGGTTTGAGGATGGAATGCAGTACTTAAGTTAAGCGTTGTACCAAGAGCTGCTTGAAACGTTTCCCACAATCGCGAAGTAAACCGGGCATCACGGTCAGAGATGATGTCACGAGACGTACCATGATTACAAATAATCTCGTCAATGTAGATTCGGGCTAATCGTTCTACCTTGTAGTCTTCCTGTATTGGCAAAAAGTGGGCTGATTTGGTTAAACGATCAACGACAACCCAAATGCTGTCGTGACCTGATGACGTGTGCGGAAGTTTGGTTATGAAGTCCATAGCTATACTCTCCCACTTCCACATAGGGATTGGGGGTTGCTCGAGTAAGTCAGAGGGCCTTTGATGTTCAGCCTTGACCCTTGCACAAGTCAGGCACTTCCCAACGTAGAGAGCGATATCCCTTTTCATGCCCGGCCACCGGTACTTGTAGCAAAGGTCCTGGTACATTTTATCGGCACCGGGATGAATAGAATACCGGGATTTGTGGGCTTCGTCCATCAAAATCTTTCGCAATTCAGTCCGCTTAGGGATCCAAATTTGGTCCAGAAAATAGAAGATCCCATTCGATTTGCTTACAAGCTAAGCTCCATCGTGATAGATTCTCACCCTCTTCAAGGTGCGTTCATTAAAACAGGCGTGCTGGGCTTCGCGGATGAGAGTTTCGAGATCGTATCGGGCTTGGGTATCGCGGATGCTGAGCAAATAACTCCGTCTACTGAGTGCGTCGGCAATGACCTTTGCTTTGCCTGGGTGATAACGAATCTCACAGTCGTAATCGTTGAGAAGTTCTACCCACCGGCGTTGACGCATATTGGGTTCCTTCTGATCAAAGATATGTTGCAGGCTCCTATGATCGGTGAAGATCGTACACTTGGTACCATATAGGTAGTGTCGCCAAATCTTTAATGCAAAAACCACCGCGCCTAGCTCAAGATCATGGGTTGTATAGTTCTTCTCATGGATTTTGAGCTGTCGAGAAGCGTAAGCTATAACCTTGTCTCGTTGCATGAGGACACAGCCAAGACCAAGGCTGGAAGCATCACAGTAGACAATAAAACCGTCATTTCCATCGGGCAATGTGGGAACATAAGCATTGCAAAGCTTATGCTTGAGGGTTCTGAAAGCAGACTCTTGCTCAGTTCCCCAAACAAAAGACCTGTCTTTTTGCGTAAGAGCGGTAAGCGGCACAGCGATCTTGGAGAATCCTTCGATAAATCGTCGATAATAGCCTGCTAATCCGAGAAAAGAACGGACTTCAGACGGGTTCTTTGGTGTAATCCAGCTCTTAACTGCTTCAATCTTCGCAGGATCGACATGGATACCTTGACTATTCACGATGTGACCCCGAAACTGAACCTCTTCTAGCCAGAATTCACACTTGGAGAACTTGGCATAAAGTTGATTCCCCTGGAGTAGTTCGAGAACCAAACGTAGATGTTGCGCGTGTTCGGCTTTTGACTTGGAATAGATCAAGACATCGTCGATAAACACGATGACGAAACGGTCCAGATATGGCTTACACACGCGATTCATCAGATCCATGAAAACCGCGGGTGCGTTGGTTAAACCAAAAGGCATAACAACGAACTCATAATGGTCGTAGCAAGTGCGAAAGGCGGTTTTGGGTACATCTTCTTCCTGAATGCGTAGCTGATGATAGCCTGAGCGTAGATTGATCTTCGAGAAACACGTAGTACCTTGCAGTTGATCAAACAAATCATCGATGCGAGGTAGGGGATAACGGTTCTTGATGGTTAACTTATTCAACTCCCGATAATCGATACACATCCTGAACGACCTATCCTTCTTTTTAACGAAGAGGACTGTCGCGCCCCAAGGAGAGGTGCTCGGGCGAATAAAACCTTTTTCAAGTAATTCCTGGAGTTGGTTCGAGAGTTCCCGCATTTCGGATGGCGCGAGTCGATAAGGGGCTTTGGCAACGGGGTTAGCTCCAGGAATGAGGTCGATACGGAAGTCGATATCACGACTTGGCGGTAGTCCAGGAAGATCATCAGGGAATACCTAAGGAAATTCACGGACCATAGGAACGTCTTTGACTTTTGTCTTTCTTTTCTTTTCCTTCTCCACTACTACAATGTTGGCCAAGGAAGCTCTGTATTCCTTGCGGAGATACTTGCTAGCCTGGAGGCAGGACATAAGTTTGAGGCCTTTCGAAGCAGTTTCACCGTACACACATAATAAATCACCATTCGCGAGCGAGAATCGAATCGAAGCACACAACTTCAACATGGTTTTCGCGAAGAAAGTCCATGCCTACTATGACGTCAAAACTTCCGAGTTGCATCGGAATAAGGTCGATTGGGAAGATGTGATTGTTGAGCTCGAGGGTACAATCACGAAGAACAGAATTAACGGTGACAGTTCTTCCGGTAGCGACTTCAACTTCGAATGACGAGGGAAGATAAGAGCGCTTACGACTAAGGAGCTTCTCGAATTCAAACGACACAAAGCAGTTATCGGCTCCAATATCAAACAAACATGACGCATAAATACCATTTACAAGGAACGTACCATTAACCACGTTGTTGTCAGCCTTGGCTTGACGAGCATTGATGTTGAAGGTTCTGGCGCGTGCTGCTTGTTGCTGCTGCGGAGGCTGTTGTTGCTGCTGCTGGGGCTCTTGCTTCACAACCCTGTTCGGGCACATGTTTGCAAAGTGGTTTGGATCACCACATGCAAAGCAGACTCGAGCATTGATCGCGGGTTCCTGAGCTACTTGTTGGCCTTGCGGGGCTGGGAGTAGAGCTTGATGAGCAGTGGCAGGAGATGCTGTGTTCCGGGGACCATAGCGACAGTTGGCAGTGAAATGACCGTACAAATTGCAATGAGCGCAGAAACGACAGGCAAGACCCACCGGATGATGATATGAGCATGTCGGGCAGAGCGGGTGGGGACCTGTGTATGCACGCTTTGCTGGCGGCGCATGAGTAACTGGTGCTGGTCGATGATGAGACTGCTGCTGAGCCGGTACGGCTTGCAGAGGGGCAGCAGTGGTAGTGACAGAACAGTTCTTATTGCTGGAGCTGCTGTTGTTGTGCTTCTTCTTGCGGCGTGATGACTTGGACGGTTGAGCAGTGGCAGTTTCGGTGGTCGGTGCAGTGGTGGCTTGATGCAGAGACTTGGAGGGCTTATCCCAGAAACCAGCTTTCACTCGCTTGTCGTTGATCTCGGCGGCAAGCAAGTAAGTCTCTTCAATTGATGATGTCTTCGCGGCGTGAACAAAATCGGCAACACAGTCGGGTAGAGCTCGAATGTACTTCTTGATTGCTATCTCTGGCGTCTTGACTTGGTCGGGATAGATAATGCTGAGCTGCTTAAAGCGGGCAGTCAGGGAAGCGTTGTCTCCATCCTTCTGCTTAATGTTCCAAAACTCATCCTCCAGCTTTTGGCATTCATGGGGAGGGCAGAATTCGTCCATCATAATGGCTTTCAGCTCTTCCCAAGTCAGCTCATAAGCTGCATCATTCCCGCGTTTGTTTCGTTCGGCCGTCCACCAGTCTAGAGCTCGGGACTAGAAGATGCCGGTTGCGTTTAGGGTACAGAGATTTTCTGGACAACCGCTTTGGTGCAGAGTGACTTCGACAGAATCAAACCATTGAAACATAGCTGTTGGGCCATCTTCTCCGGTGAATTCCTTTGGTTCGCATGCCTTGAACTTTTTGAAACTGAAAACAGTCTTGGCAGCATCTTTGGGAGCTTCAGTTCTCGACTCCTCAGATGATTTGCTAACGTTCTCATAAACCTCACTCACAGCTTTTGCTACTTGTTTGGCGATGATAGCAGCAAGACGTTTGTCCCTCTTTTCTTAGCGAGTAAGTGGGGTTCGGTGTCCAGATGACGACATTGTCTGCAACAGACATCATCGTAGGTCTCAGACACATCATAATCGAGTCTCTCCTCACACGTCTACCACTTACTAAAGCGTAGGGACACGTTGAAGCATGTATCACATAAACACATAGGCACATAACCACGGATTCACGTAGTCACAGAAGCACATAAGCATGTAAGCACTTAGGGCACAGAAGCACAGAAACACAGGAGCACATACGCATTCAATCACAGAGGCAGTCAAAATACAGAAACCTGTCATTCAAAGCTTGTGAGTCGTTTGAATATAGCGATCGCGTATAATATATCAAATAGTATAGTAATAGCGTATAGCATAATGTCGTCCAGATTGTAGCGACCTATTAGGGTATTGAGATAGAAGAGCCATGCGGGTTGTGTGTATCGATCGAAGTGAGAGCAAAAATCGAATAAATATCAAAATTAAACACATAAACAGTTAAACACACATAAAATTAAAGAGTCATCAGAGATAGCAGTTGCGGGCTCAAAATCAACATATGTAAAAAAACGAGAAATAGATTGTCTGTGGCTATTAGAGATTGACTACCCAAAGCGATTCGACTATTCTCAAAGACTTGTCATCACATTCCGACTTCGGGATCGGCCTCGGCCTCGATTCTTGGGCATTCGGCACACATTCCTCTAGTCATATCGTGAGTTCAGGTCGTTGGAGTCCGTTGAGGCTTTAGTGAGAGTTTTGGTAAAATCCGTTGACAAGCCGTCAAGGTTAGGGTTTCACCCCTGGCTTGACAATTCCCCTTGATTTTAGTAAAATAGAGGAAATTATTCATCAAAATATGGATTTCACTCCTGGTTTGGTATAATTCTCACCATTAAATAAGCGTTCGTTATTGTAAAAGAATGAAGAGATCATTGATAAGTTGAGAAAAACAACATTGATCAAGCAATTTAGTCGAGAGTTTGCGGTTTTCACACCTAATCTTGGCTAAATCGCATTCTCATTATTGAAAATTCGAGTGCGGTGATAGTGTAGTGTAAGCGAGAATAACGAGATATAGCATGTATGCTCGGTCTGTTGGTTCCTAACTATAGTCTAGGTCTCTAAGACATCGACCCGGACTAGGTCGAGTCTTGCCTAATTCCCTATAGTTATGGCTCTGATACCAATCTGTCACACCCCAACCGATGGCGGAATCATCGGGGCATAGCACTGAGCAAAACAGATTGTCCAGAAGTTTCCATAACATTTATCATTACTATTCAATTTAAATAATACGTCCCATACCGTATCTCAAACAGTAAATAAATTATTACAGACAAAAATCCAGGCAAATATTCTATTCCGACAATTCAGATTTAAATAAACAGCAATTGTTTATCTGCTTCTAAAGACCCTTAATTTGACCACTACAGACATTATTTGTTGGGCTCTAGAGCTTTATTCTAGCCTCGCTTTCCTAGCAGATAAGCATCTTAAACACCTGTCACATACGTTAAAATAAAGTCAATACATAAAACGTAAAGGTGAGCATACAAGTTTGATAATAGCATAATAGAGTTCGAAATAGTTACGCATAACTAGCACGTACACAGAGGAAAACGAAGCATGTTAATTATCGACATGGATCTATCGATACCAATGACTGCGGGTTGACTGCCCGAGGCAGTTCGCAATACATGATTACCACCATAATCCATGCAAGTAATTGTCCTTAACAACCCCCGTGTGAACGGGTGCTGAGTCCAAACTATAGTATTATCATCGTTAAGGCAGGTAGACAGCATTCCACGTGTAAACATAACAACAAGCATTCATTTAGTCACGTAATACATGCGGTAACGGTTAGCGTTTAAAATGTTGCGTAGTGTGTTCGATGTGATTTCGTATAAGTAACGTATGTAACACCCAAAAGTGCTGAAAGCAAAAAGGGATCGTGTATACTCACATCGGTTGATGGATTGAAGGGAGCGCTTGAGAGTAGGGTTAGCCTGAATAGTTCGATAGCATAACGATAAGCAACGTGTAAAACGGAAAGCAAGTGTTGGAGGGTCGGACAGCTGGTCGATCGGACGGTAGTCTGATCGGACGGCTGACCGTTCGGTTGACAGTCCGTTTGGATAGCTGTCCGGTCGGTCGGTAGGCCGATCGGATGGCTGTTCGAGTGGATTGTTTCTTCCTTAGAGTAGGATGTGTTTGTGTATGATGGTTTGACCTTTTGAAGTTTTCGTTGTAGCATTTGAAAACATTGAAGTATCTTTACCTTTCAGGTCGGTCGATCGGACGGTCGTTCGATCGGCTGGCAACCCGATCGGCTAGGTACCTAAGCAAAACAAGTTCTCAGTAGGGTGTCACCTGATCGGACGGCTGTTCGATCGGGTGGCACTCCTAGTGCGTCAAACATGATGAAAAATCGATTAAGTGTTGAAGTATAGTATCTCATGATCCGAAGAGTAATCCAATCGGACGGTAGTACAATCGAACATCAGTTCGTTCAATACTCAACTTCAAAAGAATAAATTGATTAAGTGTGGAAACATGTGTTAGCCGGTCGGCTGGCCAGTCGATCGGCTGACTGTCCGATCGGCTGGCTGTCCGTTCAGACAGCGGTCCAATCGGTCAGCACGCTGACCTGGTCGGCCTGTTCGTCTAACACTTGGTTATTCTGATTATTTGTCGTTTATTCGAGGTATTTTGAGAACGAGTCAAACAACAGAAAACTCGTCTCTACTTGGTTCTCCTGATCAGACTGGAATCACCCAAACCCGGTCAGTGAACTGTTCGGGACGGTTGTTTAATGTTTAACCCAAAATCGGTGAAACTCGTGGATAGAATCCGGTTCTTGAACTGCACAACTACTAGAATGATTAGTAGGTCGGCACAAGCTCCGTCTCTATCGGTTTGAAGGCATTGAGTGTAAAAGAGTTGAAAGAAAGTTGGAAAACCATCCTTCAATCCTTTTCACCGTGAATATGTTTAGATCTATGAAAGATCTTTGTTTGTTTATGTGGAAATCAGCTAGATCCAAGTTATTCTTGGTGGATTGAGACCAAATCATGAAGTTCTTCAAGAACCCATGATGACATCATCCTAGAACACTTGAATCTTGATGATTTCATGGTTAAAAGTTAAGATTCGACAGATAGAAAGGTGTAGGAGTGCGTGTAGATCAAGAAAGTACAATATTTAGGACGAAATCTTACCGGAATCGAGAGAAATCTGAGAAAAAGTGAGCTGAGCGTGCTGGTCGGATAGAGGTTTCCAAAAGTAGAAAGTTTGACAATGATAGGGGTATTTATAGGATGCCAAAAGAGGTAAAGGCTGGCCGATCGGTCGGGCAGCAAGATCGGGCAGCATGTCTGATCGGACAGCAGTCCGATCGGTTGGCTGTTCGATCGGCTGGTAGCCTGATCGATCAGTAGCCTGATTCGAGTGTTCGGTGCGACGATTTTTGACATTTCGATTTCGATTGCGAGTGATGCGAATGCGATAGAGTTTTCTTTTCAAATTACTTTTAATCCCAACTACTCATATCTTGTACTATCTCTTCTCCACTAATTATCATACCGTATCTACATATAATCATCCTTGTTTCGTATTTGATTAGCGATTACGATTCGATTGCGGTTGAGTTCGGTTACGTCTCGATTGCGATTTGATTTATTACCACATATAACATAAATAAGCATGCACAAGTAACACATAAGGTACACACACACGTATAATAACACTAAAGTTGCTTAATTCGAGTTTCGAGTTCGATGATAATTAGATTAGCTCGATTACTGATTAATTGACTTTATCGTATTGTTACTTCCTACTATTCACAGTCGTAAAGCGATTCGTATTGAGAAATATACTTCGATTACTTCGATTTTAGCTAATTACTCCACATAATACAACTAACGTAAAAATATAAAGTAAGCTACTTCAGTCAAAGAAGTCAAGCAGGGATTGAGCAAGGAGTGACATATCGCAATAAGCGATCTTTTCTTCCTTTGACTTCAATCTTGACTTTGACTTTGACTTTCAGAAACACGGGGTGTTACAGTAGCCCACTCCGGATAAATACCGTCAACAAGATAATACCCATACATATACTCTACATCGTTTGCATAGAATGAAGTAGGCACTATCTATGACATTGTCGAAAGGAGTTGAAGATTGTAAAACAACGATATCATTGTTCGCACCGGCCATGCCAAAGTACGCAAGCCGAATCCGTAAATCTTGAGACGCGACCACATGTAGTATTAGGGTAGGACCCTTGTGGCCACCACGATGGTGTTGCCCTTTCCAAGCGGTTGGACATGCCGCCCACTCCCAGTGCGTGGAATCAAGACTACCCAACATCCTGGTAAACTCGTGTATCCGCTGATGGGCCTCGTATAAAAGTGGAACGTTGGTAGTGGTCGGCATCCTCAAATATCGCCTCCCGTAAAGATCAAGAGCTGGATGAATCGGGTGTAGAGTGGGATGACATTTTTGTTATGAAAAATGATTGGAGAGAATGTATGTGTTTTAGTGAGTTAGTTTGTGATAGGTGTGTGTAAAAATATATGTATATAAATTAACAAAGTTTTAATTTTTTTAATAAATAAGACCGTTGGTAAACGGTCATGTTGACCTCAAATCTTGAAAACAACCCTTTGGCGCCTGGGAAATGGTTAGGGGGCGCTATAGGTCGCTAACGGGTCTGATGTGCTATGCCTCATATAACCCGGGGTTATAGGGCTTGACCACTACATATGGTCTATTGATCTAGTGGTATGGTGTCTACTTTTACATATAAGAATATGGGTTTATATCCTTGTAAGTGCATGCTAGATGTGAATTATAAAAAAAGTTTATGGCTCACTAGTAAATATTATTAACTAAGCTTAAATTAAATAATAAATGCCAATTTTAAAAAATTCTAATTTATTCACGGTTTATGATTTGTGATTACTGTTACAATATAGTGATCACTTAGGATTTTAAAATATTTAGTTATTACGTACAATTACTATATTGACATGTATTCAATAATGTTTGTATATAAAGAAATGTTTCTAACTTTTATATTGACATGTATTCAATAATGTTTGTGTATGAAGAAATGTTTCTAACTTTTATGAAAAGTTACAACCTGTTGTAAGTAAAGATGATAAAGATGATTATGATTTCTTTACCAAAAAAAAAGATGATTATGATTTGGAAGGTCAACCTTTGTTTCTGTTAATTAATGTGCCTTGGTCAGCTTTGACCGAGTAAAAGGTGAAACGTGGAAGTCATTTTCTGCACATGTTTATTCAGGAGATCATGGAGGAACAGGTCATACGTGGAAGTCATGCAACGTGGGAGTTTTCAACTTTTATGCATTTGTAGGAGTAATTGTTTTTTAAGTTTTTTCCCTTCAAGTATTTTCCATTCAGTAATTTCAATTCCTCTTGTAATCGTTGATTTGAAGTTTAGTGAAAAAAACCCAGAAAATTGCCCCAGATCTGTGTCGTTAATTTGTCTTGTTTGCAGTTCTGATTTACCAACAATTGGTATCAGAGCCCCGTTATCGATCATTGTATGCCCAAATACCTACGATTCAACACCATGAATACAGATGCTACAACCTCGTTAACCCCCAAAGAAACTAATTCCGTATCACTACAAATCCCGACATTAACCGCGACAAACTGCACCACATAGGCGATCAAGATGGAGGCTGTTATGGACGCTCAAGGCTTGTGGGAGTCCGTTGAACCGCCCGCCAATGCGGTGTTAGACGAGAAGAAAAACAAAACGGCTCGAGCATTCATCTTCCAAGCGATCCCAGAAGACGTCTTGTTGCAAGTGGCAAGGAAGAAGACGGCGAAGGAGATTTGGGAATCGTTGAAGACGCGATATGTGGGTGCCGAACGGGTTCAGAAGGCACGTCTACATACTCTCAATAGTGAATTTGAATCATTGAAGATGAAAGACGAGGAGTCGATTGATGATTTCGCGGGAAAATTAAGTGGCTTGGGATCTAAGTATAACAGTCTCGGGTCAACACTTGAAGACGGCAAGTTGGTTAGAAAATTGTTGGATGCGGTCCCAGATAGGTATCTCCAACTCGTTGCGTCGATGGAACAATATTCGGATGTGGACAGTATGCGGTTTGAGGAGGTTATAGGGCGTTTAAAAGCGTATGAAGATAGGCTGAAATTGAGGAAGGGAAACACATCAAGTGAGAGCGGGTTGCTACTCACTCGGTCCGAGTCACACTTGGGTCAGAAATCACCGGGCAAAGGGTATTCGTCTGGTGGAAGGGGACGTGGTTCAAATGTTGAACGGGGTGGAAGACACAACACACGGGGCAGGGGGTCGCACCGAGGAAGAGGTGGTCGATGGAATGCCGGGTCACACCATGAAATGCAAAACGGGTCTCGAAAGCCGCGAGATAAGAAGCATGTTAAGTGCTTTAAATGTGATCAATTGGGGCATAATGCTTCAGAGTGTGAAGCAGGGAAGAAACCACATGAAGAGGTGAACTTGACACAAGAAGAGGAGCAGACACTTTTGTTGACTGTTTACGGAGAAAAAGTTCAAAACATGGTGCTACTAAATGAAGACAAGGTGTTCCCAGCCTGCATCGATGATAAAGCTGAACGTAACCCAAATACTTGGTATTTAGATAACGGAGCCAGTAATCACATGACTGGTTCCAAAGATTTATTCGCTGAATTGGATGAGAAGGTGACGGGTCAAGTCCGATTTGGTGACGGGTCAAGAGTTGAAATACGGGGTAAAGGAACAGTATTATTTAAATGCAAAAACGGGGACCAGTTCGTGCTTCGTGAAGTGTACTTCATACCGGCTCTCAATAGTAACATCATAAGTTTGAGTCAAATGACTGAAGAAGGTTACGAAATTGTGATGCGAGGCGATTATCTTAAGATGTCGGATGAAGAGGGTAAGTTGATCATGAAGGTACAACGTTCAACCAATAGGCTGTACAAAATAGTACTGCACACTTCCAAGCCTGTTTGTCTTTTGACCAATTTAGATGATGAAGGATGGGTTTGGCATGCGCGTCTCGGACATGTGAACTTCACAACATTGGGAAGTTTGGTTCGAGATGAGTTAGTGGAAGGTGTACCGCGCATTAAACATCCAAGGCAGGTGTGCGAAGGTTGTTTAATCGCCAAACAAACCCGACAATCGTTCCCTCTCGAAGCACAATGGCTAGCAAGCAAACCACTTGAATTGGTTCACGCCGACTTGTGCGGGCCAATAACGCCACAAACCATTGGAGGTAACAAGTATTTCTTACTGCTTGTTGACGACTATTGTAGATTTATGTGGGTTTACTTGCTAAAAAGTAAAGATGAAGCATTGCCAAAATTCAAAATTTTCAAAGTAGAAGCTGAAAAACAAACAACTCAAAAGGTCTGTATGTTACGAACGGACCGAGGCGGTGAGTTTACCTCAAAATTGTTTAACCAATTTTGTGAAGAGCAAGGGATTAAACGTCAACTAATGGTCCCTTACTCTCCACAGCAGAATGGTGTTGTAGAACGTCGCAATAGAACCATTCTGGAGGTAACTCGGTCACTTCTAAAAACGATGTCGGTACCTGAACCTTTTTGGGGGGAGGCTGTAAGACACTCAATTTATTTACTGAACCGAGTATCAACAAAAGGTTTCAAATATAAGACACCCTACGAAGGACTGAAGGGGAGGAAACCAAAATTGGGGCATTTAAAAATTTTCGGTTGTATCGCTCATGTGAGAAAGACTGAAACTCATCTTGGAAAGCTTAGTGATCGAAGCTTAAAGATGGTATATCTTGGGGTTGAACCAGAAAGTAAAGGTTGTCGCTTGTTTTGCCCTAGTCAGAACCGAATTTGTGTTGCACGAGTGAAAGGTCGTGATTTTGATGAAACAAGGACTTGGGCCTGGAATGAAGCCCAAGAAAGTCAGCCCAAGTCACGTGAAACATGGGGTAATGCAAAAGTTATTATTCAACCAGGGCCCAGTTCAGTTAATAGCATGCCTAATATTGAAACAAGCCCTAATTCACCTCCTGGAGAATCAGCGACATCAGCAATTCACACGCCCACAACAGTTCATGGCGAACAAGGAACATCACATGAGTCTTCGAGATTGCAGTCATTTTCAAGTGGGTCAATTGGAAGTCAGGGGAGTAGTGATTCGCCAAACAGGTCAGATATCGATAATGTTCCTTTTCAAGGTTATCGTTCCATTAATGAAATTTATGATGAAACGGTTCCGATTGAATTGGAACCTGATGAGTTGTTGCTAATTGGAGACGAGCCATCATCTTACAAAGAAGCAGTTGTTGATAAAGAATGGCAAGAAGCAATGAAAGCGGAGATTGAATCAATTAAGAAGAACAAAACATGGGAGTTATGTGACCTTCCAGCAGCTCACAAAGCGATTGGTCTCAAGTGGGTCTTCAAATTGAAGAAGGATGCTGATGGTAAGATTACTAAACACAAAGCGAGAATCGTTGCAAAAGGTTATGTGCAGCGAAAAGGCGTCGATTTTGAGGAGGTGTTTGCACCGGTAGCGCGTTTAGAAATGATTCGATTAATTTTGGCCATAGCTGTTGTTTTGGTCAAAAATTACCGAAGCAATTAAGTGATCAAATTAGTTAAGTGAGGTAGTGTGCTAAAAAATGTGTTGAAAATATGCTGGTTATGTTGTTTGGAAAAACAGTGTTCAGGATACGGCCCAGGATATTGAGCTGTATCTACGATCAAACAATGAGCAGGAAAGTAAAATAAATGACACGAGATGTACGAGGAAAGCCCTTGATCAATCTAGATCGCCGTCACAAAACCTCGGGAGCTGACAATCGCAGCTGCCTTGTTGTTCTTATAGCTTTAAACTTCAGGATACAGTGCAGGATATAGATCAGATCGCTAAGTGTTACAACGAATTTGTATGAAAGTGAAAATTGCTAAGTGTTAGAGTGTAGCGGATGTGATTGTGATGTCCTAGTTGATCTGATATACCCACCTATTTATAGTAACGAATTACAAACAATAATCCCTACAAATATGGGCTACTCCGAATATTCCATTATGAACGTTATGGACCGAGTAATACGGCTTCAACGTCTTCACTTGAACAACTTGGACCGAGTCTTCCGTGGAATAAGTCTTGTTAACGTTGCTAGCTTTTAACCCACGTGCCTGCACATAATCCATTAGTAATCCTGAGGATACCATTCAGGATGTTACCAATATCCTGAACTAGCATCCCGGATGTAAATAGATATAATATAAACAAGATATATATCAAGATATTTTCCAGGATATGGGCTCAGAATTTCACCCATAACAATTGTCCCCAAAAATGTTACCGTTTGATATCCTAACGGTTACATTTTTTCACAGTGGCCGAGGCAATTAAGAGATAAGACTATTGATGTGACAGCTTTCAACCACCCGACCTATATTTACTCATCATGCCCTATATCTTCTCATCCCCATCTCTTTTTTAACGACAATCGTCAAGGAAAAGGTAATATTCTCTCCCTTATTCTCATACTCATCTTTATCATCTTTCTCCGGTGATAATTCAGGCGACCAAATGCCCAGGCAAACAAGGTCCAGTTCAGGCGACTCAGCTCCCACATTCATCCAACAGAACCTTCTCTGAGAACCGGAGAAGGAAGCATGTACCTTCGATAGTGCTCACCTGTCAGCCTTGAAATCCTCCGGCATCTTCCCGGAAGGGATCGTGTTCAGACCGTTTGACCGGGAAATCCGGTCGGATATAGTCTCCAGCGAGTGGATATGCTTTAGTGCTTTCCCTTTTACCCTAGCGCTACAATTCCCCTTTCCGGATTTCATCTCCGAATTCTTTAATATCACCAAAATTTCTTTCAGCCAAACCATGCCAATGCTCTGGCGTGTTTTATTTGTTCTTGACAAAATCAAGAGAAACCACATTCCTGACCTTTCTATCCATGATCTGCCCCTAGCTTACAAACTTAGATGTCACGGATCATGCAAGTTTCTGTTTTATTCTACTTCTGGTGACCCATTGATACTTCGTGCCACCAGGAACGAGGATGGTTGGCAATCCAAATATTTCTTTGTAAAAAGGGATTCAATCCCTGGTGGAACGGATTATCCGATGAGATGGTTGAAGAAGGGTAGGATTTAGGGTTTAAAGATGATCCTGCCTGTTATCCTGCTTTATATCCTGAACTGACCAACTTCCTCTGTCGTGTATGCAGCTGATTTCAGGAAAATTGCACCTCCCCTTGTTGATTCTCAAAAAAGAATAGACGCCATCAGACTCCTTCCAGAGGCAGAGAGAAGTTTCAACCCATCTCCACCAACTCCAAGCCCTCTTTCAAGCGCAAACATGTCTGGTAAGGATCCTGCAAGATATCCTGTACACATATGTTTTTATTTGATATTTTTAGGAGAGGTTTAGAATTTTACTCCCTGTGTGTAGATTCCAGCAAAGTTCCAATCTATCTAGATCTCGATGAACTTGACAGTTACCCAACTCCAACCATAGTCAAGAAGGAGGCTCCTGCTGCTACTAGCTCCAAGCCACTCCCAGCTCCCAAGGCCAACCCAAGGACCCGCGCTTCCACAGCAAAAAAGAGAAAGGGTCTTGAAGTCAGTGCTCCAAGCTCAGAAGGGTTCTCCTATGACGAACTCAGCTTCACTGATTCCTTAGAGCCAATGACATCCTTCCTTAACAAGGTAATATCCTGACGCATATCCTTCATGTATATCCTACACATATATCCTGCATGTATATCCTAACAGGATATCCTGATAGGATATCTTAGTCATTATATATATATTCTAACTTGTACTTGTTATTGATGTGCACGGCCTCCAACATTTGCTCCACTTGTATAATGATGCATGTGGTACTGTTGCACTCCATGAAGCCAGGATCAAACAGCTTGTAAGCACCGTTGCTGACCAAGGTGCCATTACTGAAGCGAAGAGCCGGCACTATGAAAGCCTGCTGAAGAAGGTCACCCAAGAAGCTGAGGTCAAACTTGCCACCGTTCAAATGGATCATGATCAAGCCATGATCAATTTCCGGGAGGGAATCAAGACTTCCGCTATCGTCTCCCTGTTACAAGCACGCATCAAGATGGCCTACGAGGCCAAGGAGACGGGTCTTGTTTGTCCATCTTGGCCAATTGAATCCTGGGTGGCCAAGTTGAAGGAGCTCGGAGGCAAAGCTGTGCCATTTCCAGCTGAAGCCGGTGAGTCTTCTAAGTCAGCAGAGGTGGTGGATCAGGCTGGAGACAAGAAGGATGCTGGAGCGGATGCTGGTGAGGATGCTGGACAGGATGCTGGTGAGGATGCTGGTGCTGAGAAGCCAGGGAAGGCTGGAGAGGATGCCGCTGTATGAGGGCATGTGAGTGGGCGATGATGGATGTTGATGCTTAGGCCGGAGCCCACTTTTTTTTAGATTTGATGTTGGTCTGTAATCCCTAAACAATTTACTTTTCTGCACTTTACTTTTCTGCACCTGAACAATTTACATTTTCTGCATGGTTTTTGAACAATACAACAGTTGGAGGTGGATGGGCCTCGGTTTGAGATGAAGCCTTCAACTGTTGGGTAAATATGGTAATGGACTATTAGTGCTCTTAGTGGATGGGCCTTGTTTTTAGGTGAAACTAAGAGCACATCTTTTGGTATATTAATAATATAACTCCTCTTTTGACTTTATTATTGTTGTCGTTGATATATTAATTTCACTTGTGAAAATTCTTTTGTTTGAACATTTTTGAGAATATATTGTAAACATATCCCGGTAAATATCCTGAAAGATATTTTGATAAAATACAATCTATTAGTTGTCTAAATAAAAAGGAAAGATCATACCAGAGATTCTTAGAGAATCATTTTTGATTCTTCATTATAAGCTTGTCCCCGGTGCATACTTATAAACTTGGATCCATCCTTGTAATGTATGTCCCCTGTGCTTGACACAGAAACACAAATGTATTCATATTTTGACTCGAATGAATTCCAAATACCCCAGGGCAAAACCCTTAATATCCTGAAATGAACCCTTAGTATACTGGGGATAAACCCTTAATATCCTGGGGATAAACCCTTAGTTTCATGCGCTGCAGGCGAGAGTGTATAAACTCAAAACCTTAGAAAGGTGATAACCTTTAAACCTTAGAGAGTATGAAAATACCCTTTCGTGAGAGAGGGTGATCAATCCTCATATACCTTTAGGATTCAGGATATAGCCAACAGTAACGAAATTGTCAGCCACTTTTACATGGACTGGTCCCGCCACCTTGAACTATCCCCGAATAACTTGCGCTCCAGGCGAGGTGTTTAAACTCAATTCGGAAGAAAGGTGAATACCTTTAAACCTGTGAAGGGATCAGTATCCCTTAAACGTGAGAGAGGGGGCCAATCCTCTAATCTTTCGAGCTATCCTGAGTACACATCTTGGAGCTATATCCTGGAGCATATGCTGCAAAACAATTGTAAACTAAGGTGGGTGTTAGCTTGGCTAACACCCCTCTGATGCCTAAGTCAGTATTGGGTTCAAGATAATAAACAAATATATTTAAAAGAGGTAGAATACATACCATTCTGGGATAGAAATTAAATTCTATTCTTACTTGAAATAGAGCTTTAAGTGTATAGCATTCCAAGACCTTGGTAGCATATCCCCTTCCATATTCTTGAGTCTGTATGCTCCTTTCCCTGCTTCTGATTCAACTTCGTATGGTCCTTCCCATTTTGGAGCTAACTTGCCATCGGCAGGATTAGTAGTATTCTGAAAAGCCTTTCTTAGCACCCAATCGCCAACTTGAAATCTCCTAGTCCTTATGTTCTTGTTATATGCTCTGGATATTCTTTGTTGATATGCTGCCATCCTTAGCCTTGCTGCGTCTCTTTTTTCGTCTATGGTATCCAAGTCTTGACATAAGGTTTCAGGATTTTGCTCAGGATTCTGTAGGATAGATCTTGCAGTAGGTATCGCCATTTCCGTTGGAATTACTGCTTCTGCTCCGAATACTAAGGAGAATGGGGTTTGGCCGGTTGCATTTTTTACCCTTGTCCTGTCAGCCCATAACACAAAGGGTAATTCCTCTGCCCATCTTCCTTTTTTGGCTCCAAGTCTCTTCTTTAAGTTATTCACTATTATCTTGTTTGAAGATTCAGCTTGTCCATTCGCTTGAGGATGTACCGGAGTAGACGTTATCATTTTGATTCCCCAACTCTTGCAAAAGTCGGTAGTCCTTCTGCTTATAAACTGGGACCCATTATCACAAATGATTTCAGCTGGTACTCCAAACCTGGTCAGGATATTCCTCTTTATGAAAGATACTACTTCTTGGTCTCTAACTTGAACAAATGCTTCAGCTTCAACCCACTTAGAGAAATAATCCGTCATTGCTGTTAGGGCTGGATTTTTATTATACGTGATCCTTACACGTGATCCTAACCAGTGATCCTTGTTTCTTTGGCAGATAGTGATCCTCAGCAGGACTTCAGGATCAGGATCATGGGACATTATAGGATCCTCATACTAACGGTCACCTTCGCTTAATGCAATGTTATTTTTGCAGGAACATCTAGCAGGATACGCTCTAAGCATCATAATCAAGGGACGCGTCTTCACAATTATGGCATGAGCTTAATCGGAGATAGACGTTGCACAGGATATGGAAACTTGGCTTGATTCATGGGCGGCAATTTAGGCTAGATTGTCTTTTATTTCTAAAGGGGTAATGAGCTGATTATTAGTCTTTTTACCTAAAATAGGTCACCTACACTTGTATAAATACCACTCTTCCTCATTTGGAAGAACACACGATATACAACGCAACTCTGACACACTTAGACACTCGAAACAATAGTGATCCTTGTACTCAGCTCATTATCATCCGAAGTTGTAACCATTTTGTTCTTATATTGAAGTTTGGTGATCGGCAGTTGCCATCACCCGAGGTTTTTTTATGCCGGAGATCATATATTGATCAAGGGCTTTTTCCTCGTATAAATCATTGTGTCTTTGCATCCCTATCACGAAAGTGATCCTTTACTTTTATAATTAACCAAGCATCATACCCCGATTACATAAAGTTTGGTTACATTATCCTTGTGTGATTTTTGACCAAAACAGTTTGGCGCCCACCGTGGGGCAATTGGTGCTTCATTCATAAGAAAACCTTTTGTTCGAAATCATTTCAAAGAATTACATGGCTTCATCATTGAAAAACATGTCCACGGCAATGTCTGCAGTCACCTCGTCCCAGAACATTCTGCCTCCACCACCGGCAGGATCCCAGAAGAATGCTGAGAAGAGACAAACTCCTACTACTTCTAAAACTCCATCTCCTTCTGCTATGAATTCTTATATTCCCAGTACTAGTGATGTATTTACTTTGATTTTGCAGATGAAGGATCGTATGCAGCGGCAGGATGAAACTAATGAAAGGATCCTCAGGGAAATTGGAGATCTCAAAAGACAGAAGAAAACGGCAGAGGATCATTCTCCACTGATGCCCAAATCCTTGAGCTTTGATACTCCAATGATTACTTCTCAGCCATCAGGAATTCCAGACGTGCAAATCATGGGAGAATCAAGAGGATTGCACCACGGATCGACAGCAATGACTCAGGCATTAGGCTCACACTTCCAGCCGGCAGGATCCTACCCCCAGCATTTGGGATCCTTCATGAATCCGGGAGCCTATCCGGGGGCACAGCAGTTTCAAGGATCCTACTTTGTTCCAGGATCATTCCAGGGCCAAGGATCCTCCTTTGTTCCAGGATCATCCCAGGTTCAAGGATCCTCCTTCGTTCCAGGATCATCCCAGACACCAAGATCCTTCCAGATGCCAGGATCCCTAAAAAGTTTGCAAACAGGAAGTCTAGATGTCCATCAAGGGGACTTCATTCCAATGCAGACCATTGCTTCCACTGGTCCCTCCGTTGTTCCAGAATCCCAGCAATATGGATTCCCTAACTTGAACCCAATGGGAGGTAACACTTTAAATAATTATCCTACCACTAACCATGGATTCATGCAGGATACAGGTACCAATCATGCTATGGCCAGGGAGTTGCAGAAGCTAAAAGATATGATCTCAAGTGTTCCAGGGGTAGTCAAGCCTATCCCAGAGATTGCAGATGGAAGCCACAAGGTATCTCGCTTTGCACCACCAATTTGTGATGCAGAGGTACCCAAAAGGTTCCATATCCCTACTATGAAGCTGTATGATGGTACAACGGATCCAGAGGAACACATAGCACAATACAGGGAAAGGATGGAGATCAATCCTATCCCAGAAAAGTTGAAGGAAGCATGCCTATGTAAAGGATTTGGATCCACTCTTACTGGATCAGCTCTTAAGTGGCTGCTAAGTCTTCCCCCTTACTCTATTACTTCATTTGCTAATTTAGTTAATTTATTCAATAACCAATTCTCTTGTAGTAGAAAATTTGAAAGATTAACTAGTGATTTGTACAGGATAACTCAAAATCATAATGAATCATTAAGGGATTATATAACTAAATTTAGTAAGGAATCCTTGGACATTCCCAACTTGGATATGGCTACGGCTGTTGAAGCCTTCAAAATGGGACTGCTTAAGGATTCATTATTCTATGATGATCTTGTTATGACACCATGCAGGAATCTAGATGAAGTAAGAACTCGAGCACTCAGGTTCATCCGGCTAGAGGATGACAAGAGGATCCAGGAGAGACAAGTAGGATCCTCAAAACAGGAGAAGCATGGATCCTCCTTCAAGAGCAATAAGTTCAAATCCTACCATAGAAACGATAACCAGAATGTGCATGCTGTTGACCAAGAAGAGGATGATGAAGATTATCCTCCAATCTCAGAATACTGTTTTTCCGTTGATAATCATGAACTGATCCTTGCAATGCAGAATCTAGGTGAAAAGGCTAGATGGCCCAGGAAGAACGATAAACCATCCGGGACTAAAGACAAGTCAAAATGGTGTGCATACCATGAGGATTTCGGGCATCTAACTGAAAAATGCATAGCTTTAAGAAAAGAGATTGGATATCTGTTAAGCAAGGGGCACCTAAAAGAATTGTTGGGAAGAAAAAAGCAAAGGACTCAGGATCCTGAAAGGATCCCTGAAAAGGCTCCAGCACCTCCGGCAAATGCACAAGTGATCAACTTTATTTCCGGAGGATCAGACATATGTGGTACATCCTTCTCGGCGGCCAAAAGACATGCAAAGGAGTCAAAAATGGATAATGGAGAAAGGCCTATTAGAACATCAAGTGTCTCAGAAGGGAAGATGATAACGTTTGATGAGGATGATCGCATTAACATTCAGGATCCTCATCATGATAGTTTAGTTATCACTCTCTTTATCTCTAACCATTTTGTCCGCAGGATCCTTATTGATGGAGGAAGCTCAGTGAACATTATCCAGCTTGATGTTCTGAAGAAGCTGGGAATCCCAGAATCAGACATCACACCAAGATCCTCCGTGCTTGTAGGATTCAGTGGGGAAACGAAGAAAACTCTGGGGGACATCAAACTCCCAATCTACGTGGAAGGATTACATAATTACCAGAAATTTTGCGTTATTGACTGTTTGTCTTGTTGCAATGTTATCCTTGGCAGGCCTTGGATACATGATATGAAAGCAGTCCCGTCCACCTACCATCAATGTGTGAAGCTCCCTAGCCCATGGGGAATAATCAAGATCGACAGTGATCAGCAGGAGGCTAAGGATTGTTATACCTCATCCATGAAGCCAACCTCGAAGCCAAGGGAGCAATAGCAATTACAGTATCCTCCGAGGAATGTCTTGGAGGCAAGGGAACAAGATGTGGACGAAATCCTTTTGGATCCTAGTGATCCTGAATCAAAAATCTACATCGGATCAGGGATCCTTGGCAAGATGAAAGAAGACATGATGTCCTTCCTCAAGAGAAGAAAGTCTACCTTTGCATGGAAACAAGAAGATATGACAGGTATATCTAAGGATATCATAACTCATAAACTTGGCATTGACAGGTCTATAAAACCAATCCATCAAAAAAGGAGGAAGTTTGCACCAGAAAGGAATGCCATTATCCAAGAAGAAGTAGAAAGACTACTTCGAGCAGGTATGATCAGAGAGGTAAAATATCCAAAACGGAAAGTGGAGGGTATGTGTCGATTTCACCGATCTGAATAAGGCATGTCCCAAGGATCCTTTCCCATTACCCCACATTGACTCCATGGTGGATGCAACAGCGGGGCATGAACTGTTGACCTTTATGGATGCATCATCTGGATTCCAACAAATTCAGATGGAACCATCTGACCAGGAGGATACAGCCTTTATGACCCCAACAGGTTTGTATTGTTATATTGCCATGCCTTTTGGATTAAGAAATGCAGGTGCAACATATCAAAGGCTGGTGAATATGATGTTCAAAGATCAAATTGGACAAACTATGGAAGTATACATAGATGATATGGTAGTCAAATCAAAGAAAGCTGAGGATCACCTAAGGGATTTGGAAGAAGCATTTGATATCCTTGATAAATATAACATGAAGCTTAATCCTTCAAAGTGCCAATTTGGTGTTAAGGCAGGTAAATTCCTAGGATATATGGTAACTCAGAGAGGCATTGAAGCAAGTCCGGAGCAAATTAAAGCACTAGTAAACATCAAGTCCCCTGCCAATGCTAAGGATGTGCAAAGGCTAACAGGCAGGATAGCAGCTCTGAACAGGTTCATATCAAAATCCTCAGAAAAATGTAAAGAATTTTACGATATCCTAAGGAAGAACAAGAAGTTTGAATGGACTGAGAAACATGAGAATGCTTTACAAGCCCTTAAAGAATATATGTCCTCAGCACCAGCATTATCAAAACCCGAAAAAGGAGATGTGTTATCCTTATATTTGGCGGTATCCTCAACCGCTGTAAGTGCTGTCCTTGTGAAGGATCATGAAGGTACACAATATCCTATCTACTATGTAAGTAAGAGTTTACTTGATGCCGAATCCAGGTACTCACACCTCGAAAAACTTATTCTTGCATTAATCATGGCATCAACTAAGTTAAGGCATTATTTTGAAACCCATACTATTGTTGTTAGAACTAACTTTCCAATTAAGAATGTCCTCAGGAAACCAGAGATGTCAGGAAGAATGGCTAAGTGGGCAGTAAAGCTTAGTGCCCATGATATAAGATATGAGCCAAGAACAGCCATTAAATCCCAAGCACTAGCTGACTTTGTGGCTGATTTCAGTAGTGATCTACAAAGAGAAGCAGAATTGGAGGTCCAACAGCTGGATGAGACCAAGGATCCTTGGATACTACACACTGATGGATCCTCAAATGTCAAGGGCACAGGGCTCGGGATACTACTAAAATCGCCACAGGGGGACATAATACCCCACTCCATAGCCTGTGAGTTCCAAGCAACTAACAATGAGGCTGAATATGAAGCCTTAATTTCTGGCTTGCAAATTGCTAAGGATATGGGGGTGAAATATCTTAAAGTATATGTAGACTCATTATTGATCACTAATCACTTTAATGGATCCTATGCTATTAAAGGTGAAAAACAAACCAAATATTTAGAGATAGTCAAGGAATTGGCACTCTCTTCTGTCTCTTTCAGCTTAACACAGGTACCAAGGGAGGATAACACGGAAGCTGATGCATTGGCCAACCTAGGATCATCCTTGAAGATTCCAGAAGATATAAGTATCCCTATCATCCATATCCTGGCTCCTGCTATTGAAAATCAGATAGCCATGGAAATAGAAGAGGATACTGCAGTGTTCCCCAGTGAAGAAGCTCAATCTTATTCAGGATCATGGATCTCACCAATCATGAGATACTTGCAACACGGGGAGATCCCAATGGAAGAAAATCCTAGAGCTTTCAGGATTAAGGTATCTCAATTCACAATTTTGAATAATGTATTATATAAGCGATCTCTTGCAGGACCATATTTGAGATGTATTGAGGATCCTGAAATCAAAGAAGTATTGAAAGATTTCCACGAAGGAGATTGTGGAAACCACACTGGGGCAGAGCATTGTTCTCAAGGATCCTTAGAACAGGATACTACTGGCCAACCATGAAAAGGGATGCTGTAGAATATGCTAGGAAATGTGATCCTTGTCAAAGACACAGCAATATCCTTCATCAACCAGCTGAATTGCTACACCCCATACCATCCTCTTGGCCTTTCATGAGATGGGGGATGGATATAGTTGGCAAGCTCCCTAAAGCACCTGGTGGAAAAGTGTTTATGCTTGCTATGACTGACTACTTCTCTAAGTGGATAGAAGCTGAAGCTTTTGCTCAAGTCAGAGAAAAAGAAGTTATATCCTTTATCAAAAGAAACATTATAACTAAATTTGGCATTCCCTCTGAAATTGTATGTGATAATGGTTCCCAATTCATTGGAAGCAGAACTACTAACTTTTGTGACAGTTGGGGAATCAAGATGATAACATCAACACCAGTTCATCCACAAGCCAATGGCCAAGCAGAATCATCCAACAAGATCATCATCAACAATCTGAAGAAGAAGCTGGGATCCAAGAAAGGAAAATGGGCAGAGGAGTTACCTTATGTGCTATGGGCTGATAGAACAACTCCCAAGAATGCCACTGGTCAAACACCTTTTTCTTTAGTATTTGGGGCAGAAGCAGTGATCCCAACAGAGATGGTGATCCCAACTGCTAGAACAAGTGCTCGTGATCCTGAAGAAAATGCTGCAATCCTGGCTCAGGATTTGGATACTATTGAGGAAATCAGGGATCTGGCTAGGATCAGGATGGCAAGCTACCAACAAAGAATGGCTGGTACTTACAACAAAAATGTAAGAAGAAGGAAGTTCCAAGTCGGAGATATGGTGTTGAGAAAAGCATTTCAAAATACTATCAATCCTGCTGACGGGAAGTTAGCACCAAAATGGGAAGGCCCCTACTTGATTGAAGCTGAAGCAGGAAAGGGGGCATACAGGTTGTTAACCATGGAAGGAAACTTGTTACCAAGAGCCTGGAATGCTGTTCACTTAAAGAAATATTTCATGTGACCATGATCCTTCAGGCATGTGACCCATATATTGAAGTATCCTTAAAGGATCTCGGTGATATCAGTGATCCTTACTCTGGTAATGTGCTTATCCTACAACTATTACATTTTCTTACTTTTTACCTAAGGATAAGGATCATGTATCCTTCGTCCTCTACTCACAAACCATTTTGAGTTATGATAGTTCAGGTATCTTCAGCATATCGCCAAAGATCTTCAAAAGCACCACAGATCCTTGGGTCCAACCCCAGTTATCCTCGGGATTATCCCCAGTTTCCGCCAGCAGCGCACGATGATCCTGATATAGTTCACGTCTTTGGGACCAGTACCCACTTCCGGGGCTGACAACCTCATCATACTGGCTATATTTAGGATCCTACGTATAATGGTAGACGTACCATACATCCGTTCCTAAGGTTTCTAACGTTTTCACGTTAGCTAAGGTTTTGACATTTTCATGTCACTAAGTTTGGAGAGTCGCCAGTAAGGGCCATACTCCAGTTTACATACGATCCTTTGGGCTTGTCCCCAGTTATCCTTTGGGCTTGTCCCCAGTTATCCTTTGGGCTTGTCCCCAGTGATCCTCCGGGATCATTCTCGTATATTCCTTTGGGCATGTCCCCAGTTACTAATTTATTTTTTACATTGGCTTAGTCCCAAGATATGTTCCATTTTTCAGGATTGTCAAAGTTAAAACACATAAGGATCCTTAATCTTTATTGTCCATCAAAATCTTATCTACGATTGTCTCGATTGAAGGTTAGGATCCTAACTTGGATCCTCAGGTATGATCCTTGACTATTTTTGATTATACTCGTTATCCTAACCAACCCTTACACTTTGACAACCGAACCTATGATCCTTGAACTAAAGCACTTTGAGAATCTTCAAGATGAGGATATTTGATCTAGGATCATATCCTAAATTTATTAAGCATATTTTTAACTCTTGTCACTTTAACAAATATACTACAAAAACAATTGAAAAACAAGAAGATAATTAAAGGATAACAACACGGGATAAGCCAGAAAAATTAAAGTTATATTATTAACAAAAGGATCTTTAACCCTTCCAAAAAGTTGTCAAAATTGCCAACCCACATTTCTACCAGCAAAACGTGGCCCGTCCACATGGGTTGGCAAAGGGTGTCCATTGTCTATGCGGTCTTAGCATTGTGCAGGAAATTAAAAACGGCAGGATCACAAAGGCTTCATCCCCCAAACAGAGGATCCCTCCACCTTTTGCAATCCTACCTATTGTTCGAAGGATCCAGGATCCTTTACCCTAAAAACTATTGTTCAAAGATTACAGACCAGAAATTGTTCACAAACCATCAACAACCACAAAAAAACCACTACCAATCCTAAAAAATTGGGCTCCGGCCTAGTCAAAAATATCCATCATCGCCCAATCATGTAGCCTACACCTTCGCTGCTCTGTCACCACCAGCTTCTCCACCCTGATCCTTCTCAGCATCACCGCCTTCCAGCATGGGGATATCCTCAGCCTCATCCTCGTCCTCCAGGTCCGCCAGCCTTGCCTTCCAACCTTCAACGTCCCATGAGCTTTTGTCAAAGGTAGGATCCTGAGCCTCCTCAGCCATCTGAAGTTGTATCTTGTACATGGCAATTGCCGCAGAGACCTTGGCATCTTGGGTGATCTCCTGCTTCTCGTTATCCATGTCAATCAGCCTTTGAGCAGCCTCATCCTTGGTAGCCTGGAGTTCCTTCTCAAGATCTGCTATCTTGAGATCCTTTAACACACCCATTTGCTGGAGGTCGGCAATTTGGCTCTCCTGGTCCTCAACATGGCCAAGGTAGGTCTCAATCTCGGCAAGTTTCTGCAAAAGAGAAAAAAGGTAAGCTCAGGATCAGGTGATCCTCAAAGAAGCAGGATACACAGACAGGATATTCAAGACGGATAACCAACAGGGGCAGTGATCCTTACCTCATTCACATAATCAAGGAATTGCTGACGGAGGAGGGGAAATCCTTGGAGATCTTCAGAAGTTTTCCTCTTTTTTCCCTTACCCCGGATAGGCGCCTTGGGGGCTGAAACTGAAGGACTAGCAGCAGGAGCCTTCTTCCTCGAAGACTTGACGTTGGCAAGATCACTTATCCCAAATTTGGAGGCAGATTTGACGGACTTGGCAGACTTCCCAGCGCCTACACAATCAAAATCAAGATAAGTTGCCTTATTAATCAAACAATCTTACATATAATTTATTTTCTATAAGGATACTTACTTGACATAGTGGCAGATGCAGAGGATACCTCTTGTGAATCTTGGACGGTGACTTGGAAACTTCTGACCTCAGGATCAAGCTTTTTAAAAGCTAAGACTCTTTCTCTTGCAGCAGGGGTCAATTTTAGGTGAGCAACGGAAATAGCTGCACAAAAGACAAAAGACAAAAAAGACGTTAGTGATCCTCATCATATAAGGCAAGTCTGATAGTGATCCTTCCAGGATCCTCTATCCTACCATGAGTAGCCCATTCCTTGGGCAGATCCTTCCCATCCGGGACAGTATCCCTCCTAACAAAGAAAAAGCGACGCTTCCAGTTTGTATCGTTCTTAGTGACCTTGAAGACAGGGTGATCCTCCCCGGCTTTCCGTTTCAGCAGGTATCGATGAGAACCAAATGTGGTAAGGTCATAAAGCTCGGCCAACTCCGCCATCCCAAGATCAATCCCTTTCTGCTCAATGATCCTCTCGAAGGTATACAGAACCCTCCAGATCATCGGCATAGCTTGGATATAAGAGATGCCGGTTAAGGAAAAGAAAGATTGGGTGAAGGTTGGAAAAGGATACGAATACCCTATGGTGAACGGAGTAGCAGGAAAGGCCACCCAAACGTCTGAAACAAAATCGCTCAAAGCAGTAGGTGTGAAGGATTTGAAAACAGCATTCGCCGGAAAGCAATGACGAATCCTGTCTACATGAGCATCAGTAAAGCAACATCTCTCCGTAGGAGAGTCCTTGATGATCCCTTGGCTTTTTAGGGGACTGCTCTTCTTGGAATCCTTATGTGGAGAATTTCGAAGCAACATACTCGTGGTGGAACAGAAACAGAGTAAAAGCAGAAAAAACAGAGCAAGAGAAGGAAGAAAGGAAAGAGAGAAGAAGAGAATACCTGGTCAATCTTCGGTAGCGATTATAAAGGGAAGATATCTCGAATTTAAATGCAGAGTGATCCTAACCCTATCTCCTATTTATAATCATGATTTGCAGGGATTGTCACATCTATGACGTAAGGGTCGCAACGGCTAGTTCGGTATTAACGGCTAGTTATCCGAGTCATTCGTTGCAGATAAGATCAAAGCAAAATACAACTCATTTATTTACAATAAACTCCTTATATTTTGGGGGCAATTGTTAGGGCTGGATTTTTATTATACGTGATCCTTACACGTGATCCTAACCAGTGATCCTTGTTTCTTTGGCAGACAGTGATCCTCAGCAGGACTTCAGGATCAGGATCATGGGACATTATAGGATCCTCATACTAACGGTCACCTTCGCTTAATGCAATGTTATTTTTGCAGGAACATCTAGCAGGATACGCTCTAAGCATCATAATCAAGGGACGCGTCTTCACAATTATGGCATGAGCTTAATCGGAGATAGACGTTGCACAGGATATGGAAACTTGGCTTGATTCATGGGCGGCAATTTAGGCTAGATTGTCTTTTATTTCTAAAGGGGTAATGAGCTGATTATTAGTCTTTTTACCTAAAATAGGTCACCTACACTTGTATAAATACCACTCTTCCTCATTTGGAAGAACACACGATATACAACGCAACTCTCACACACTTAGACACTCGAAACAATAGTGATCCTTGTACTCAGCTTATTATCATCCGAAGTTGTAACCATTTTGTTCTTATATTGAAGTTTGGTGATCGGTAGTTGCCATCACCCGAGGTTTTTTTTATGCCGGAGATCATATATTGATCAAGGGCTTTTTCCTCGTATAAATCATTGTGTCTTTGCATCCCTATCACGAAAGTGATCCTTTACTTTTATAATTAACCAAGCATCATACCCCGATTACATAAAGTTTGGTTACATTATTCTTGTGTGATTTTTGACCAAAACAATTGCCAACATAAAGACTTTTCCTCCCGGAGCTTTTGGTAACTTCCCTACTATATCCATCCCCCATTTCATGAACGGCCAAGGGGATGCTACAGGATATAGTGGTTCAGCTGGTTGATGCAATATGTTACTATGCCTCTGACATGCATCACATCTTCGAGCATATTCTGCAGCATCTTTTCTCATTGTTGGCCAATAATAACCTGTCCTTAGCACTTTTGAAAATAATGACCTGCCCCCAGTATGGTTACCACAATCCCCTTCATGTATATCCTGAAGTACTTCTTTGGCTTCAGGATCCTCCAAGCATCTCAAGTATGGTCCTGCAAGAGATTTCTTGTATAAAATATTATTTATAATAGTGAATCCTGATACCTTCATCCTAAATGCCTTAGGATTTTCATCTTCGGGGATATGTCCTTCCTTGAGATATCTCATAATTGGAGTTGTCCAGGATTTAGGATCCTCTTCAGGATACACCACTTCAGGATCTTGAATACTTGCTACTTCCTTATGCTGAGGATCCGTTGCAGGATACAGGATATGTAATATCGGTATTGGGATTCCTTCTGGTATCCTGATTGATGATCCCAAATTTGCCAATGCGTCTGCTTCAGCGTTATCCTCTCTTGGTACCTGTTCAAGTGTAAAAACATCGAAATATCCTGCTAATTTTTTAAGAATACCGAGGTATTCAATTAGTTTCTCACCCTTGACTGCATAGGATCCATTAAAATGATTAGTAATTAACAAGGAATCAAAATATACTTGTAAATTCTTGATATTCATATTCTTAGCCAATTCTAATCCTACGATTAAGGCTTCGTATTCTGCCTCATTATTAGTAGCAGGGAATTCACATCTAACAGCCTGGGGTATTGTTAGGGCTGGATTTTTATTATACGTGATCCTTATACGTGATCCTAACCAGTGATCCTTGTTTCTTTGGCAGACAGTGATCCTCAGCAGGACTTCAGGATCAGGATCATGGACCATCAAAGGATCCTCATGCTAACAGTTACCTTCGTTTAAAAAAATGTTATTTTGCAGGAACATCTAGCAGGATACGCTCTTAGCATCATAATCAAGGGACGCGTCTTCACAATTATAGCATGAGCTTAATCAAAGATAGACGTTGCAAAGGATATGGAAACTTAGCTTGATTTATGGGCGGCAATTTAGGCTAGATTGTCTTTTATTTCTAAAGGGGTAATGAGCTGATTATTAGTCTATTTACCTAAAATAGGTCACCTACACTTGTATAAATACCACTCTTCCTCATTTGGAAGAACACACGACGACACACAACACAACTCTCACACGCTTAGACACTAAAAACCATAGTGATCCTTGTACTCAGCTCATTATCATCCAAAGTTGTAGCTATTTTTCTTATATTGAAGTTTGGTGATTGGTAGTTGCCATCACCCGAGGTTTTTTATGCCGGAGATCATACATTGATTAAGGGCTTTTTCCTCGTATAAATCATTGTGTCTTTGCATATTTCTCATAAAAGTGATCCTTTACTTTTATAATTAACCAAGCATCATACCCCGTTTACATAAAGTTTGGTTACATTATCCTTGTGTGATTTTTGACCAAAACAGTTTGGCGCCCACCGTGGGGCAATTGGTGCTTCATTCATAAGAAAACTCTTTGTTCAAAATCATTTCGAAGAATTACATGGCTTCATCATTGAAAAACATGTCCATGGCAATGTCTGCAATCACCTCATCTAAAAACACTCTGCCTCCTCCACCGGCAGGATCCCAGAAGAATGCTGAGAAGAGACAAACTCCTACTAACTCTAAACCTCCATCTCCTTCTGCTATGAATTCTTATATTCCCAGTACTAGTGATGCATTTACTTTGATTTTGCAGATGAAGGATCGTATGCAGCAGCAGGATGAAACTAATGAAAGGATCCTCAGGGAAATCGGAGATCTCAAAAGACAGAAGAAAACGGCAGAGGATCATTCCCCACTGATGCCCAAGTCTTTGAGCTTTGATACTCCAATGATTACTTCTCAGCCATCAGGAATTCCAGACGTGCAAATTATGAGAGAATCAAGAGGATTGCAACTCGGATCGACAGCAATGACTCAGGCATCAGGCTCACACTTTCAGCCGGCAGGATCCTATCCCCAGCATATGGGATCCTTCATGAATTCGGGAGCCTATCCGGGAGCACAGCAGTTTTAAGGATCCTACTTCGTTCCAGGATCATCCCAGGTTCAAGGATCCTCCTTCGTTCCAGGATCATCCAAGATACCAGGATCCTTCCAAATACCAGGATCCTTCCAAATGCTAGGATCCCTAAAAAGTTTGCAAACAGGAAGTCTAGATGTCCATCAAGGGGACTTCATTCCAATGCAGACCATTGCTTCCACTGGTCCCTCCGTTATCCCTGAATCCTAGCAATATGGATTCACTAACTTGAACTCAATGGGAGGTAACACTTTAAATAATCATCTTACTACTAACCATGGATTCATGCAGGATACAGGTGTCAATCATGCTATGGCCAGGGAATTGCAGAAGCTAAAAGATATGATCTCAAGTGTTCCAGGGGTAGTCAAGCCTATCCCGGAGATTGCAGATGGAAGCCACAAGGTATCTCGCTTTGCACCACCAATTTGTGATGCAGAGGTACCCAAAAGGTTCCATATCCCTACTATGAAGCTGTATGATGGCACAACGGATCCAGAGGAGCACATAGCACAATACAGGGAGAGGATGGAGATCAATCCTATCCCAGAAAAGTTGAAGGAAGCATGCCTATGTAAAGGATTTGGATCCACTCTTACTGGATCAGCTCTTAAATGGCTGCTAAGTCTTCCCCCTTACTCTATTACTTCATTTGCCAATTTAGTTAATTTATTCAATAACCAATTCTCTTGTAGTAGAAAATTTGAAAGATTAACTAGTGATTTGTACAGGATAACTCAAAATCATAATGAATCATTAAGGGATTATATAACTAAATTTAGTAAAGAATCCTTGGACATTCCCAACTTGGATATGGCTACGGCTGTTGAAGCCTTCAAAATGGGACTGCTTAAGGATTCATTATTCTATGATGATCTTGTTATGACACCATGCAGGAATCTAGATGAAGTAAGAACTCGAGCACTCAGGTTCATCCGGCTAGAGGATGACAAGAGGATCCAGGAGAGACAAGTAGGATCCTCAAAACAGGAGAAGCAAGGATCCTCCTTCAAGAACAACAAATTCAAATCCTACCATAGAAATGAGAACCAGAATGTGCATGCTGTTGACCAAGAAGAGGATGATGAAGATTATCCTCCAATCTCAGAATACTGTTTTTCCATTGATAATCATAAACTAATCCTTGCAATGCAGAATCTAGGCGAAAAAGCTAGGTGGCCCAGGAAGAATGATAAACCATCCGGGACTAAAGACAAGTCAAAATGGTGTGCATACCATGAGGATTTCGGGCATCTAACTGAAGAATGCATAGCTTTAAGAAAAGAGATTGGATATCTGTTAAGCAAGGGGCACCTAAAAGAATTATTGGGAAGAAAAAAGCAAAGGACTCAGGATCCTGAAAGGATCCCTGAGAAGGCTCCAGCACCTCCGGCAAATGCACAAGTGATCAACTTTATTTCCGGAGGATCATGTGACAACTCGAACTTTAGACTTGCTGTGATGTAACGTTACGTGCTTATGTGATATTTTCGGACTAATGAATGTTATGATATTATGTGCTTTTTATGTGTGTGTGTTATGTTTATCTTTATCGAGCCAAACCCGATCCGCACAACACTACAAACCGGCCACACAAAGCCCTTTGGGCCACACCTTGTACGCGGACCATTAGACAACCGAGTGGGCTCGGCCCACTCCCCACTCGCAACCACTATACCAAAACTAAGGGTCTTGTTTTCCTCTCATTTGTTACAACACAAGAACACACACACAAACCCTAGAAGCTTTGCTCTCTCTCTCTCGTTTACTTGGAACCCGACGGCGAACAACACTTCTCGGCTCACCCTCTCTTTGATTTCAACCGGTTAGTGTACATTGTTATTTGATTGTATTTGATGATTTTATATGATTCTTGAACATTACATGATGTAATTCGGATGATGATAGTATGGTTGATTGTGATAGAACCGGTTTACATGTGTGCTTTGTTATAAATCAAATGTTAATATGTGTTTCGGATTGTTAACATGTTCATACGGATCGGATGAAACTCGATGAAATCTGTTGTTATGCTATATGATTCGGATGTTAACTTGTGGATGTGCTAAGTTTTGGGCTAGGTAATTAGTCACGGTTACATGTTCATAGAAATAGATTATTGTTCATATGAATGCAGTTCACGTTTTTGATGTTCTTGAATTGTTATGAATATGCATGAAATCTGAATTAACTGATGATAAATTTCTGTGATTGATCTGATTTCGAAACTGCCGTAGATGTTTGCTAGAATCACGGAATAGTCAATGCAGGAATTATGGAAACCAGTTACACACGCGGTTGCGACTCGGCATCACTCGTTGCGAGTCGGAACCCCACTCGAGACCACGAACAGCACAAGCCGGAACCACGGTTGCGAGTCCCGTTGCGACTCGTAA
Source organism: Helianthus annuus (assembly GCF_002127325.2). NCBI lineage: Eukaryota > Viridiplantae > Streptophyta > Magnoliopsida > Asterales > Asteraceae > Helianthus > Helianthus annuus. The sequence continues at coordinate 82,240,734 of NC_035435.2, forward strand.
CCAGGCCATGATGAACCGAGATCACCATTTCGACTCGCAACCAGCAGTTGCGACTCGTAATCTCCGAATGTGACTCGTAACCGGGCCATGACAAACCGAGACCATTGGTTGCGACTCGCCCTTTACACGCACACTATTGGGCCTTCACTGTCACGGGCCCAATGATTTGATTTATGGGCTGTTTGTTAATGGACTTGTATGTATTTTCTATTTGGGCCGATTGGGAATCTGGACTGTTTTGTTATTGGGCTGCTTATGTCTTTGGGCCGGGTATGATTGGACTTAGACAATTGGATCACGCATGCTAGGTCTTATCTGCTTACGTGCGTACATGCTTGCCATGACTATACGTGATTACTATATACGTGCTATATACGAACCTGACTCGTATAACAACCATGATAGGACGTGAGTGACCATTTACTTGCTACTTATATTCCTTGTGTATCTGCCGAGCAAACCAAGGTGAGTTCACACAGCCAAGGCATGGGATTCCCGGGTTGGGAATTGGGTTGGATATGATGAATATGGAATGATTACTCTTACTTACGCATATACCAGACTATAGACCATCGTCCTCAGGTTAGTCAGGACACGTTACGTAAAGCCTACGTAACCCAGTACAATTGCCATATGTCTCCCGGGTCGGGAAGGACACGTTACGTAAAACCTACGTAACCCAATACCATCTACTGGCTTCCAGGTCGGAAGGCCACGCTGCGTAAAGCCTACGTAGCCCCCACGCGTACCATGTCCTCGGGGAAGGGCACGTCACGTAAAGCCTACGTGACCCTGTACGTTTTCCTGTTCTCGGTAAAGAAGAACACATGGTCGGAAGTTAGTCTAGTAAGTACCGTTAATGAGAAGCCCTCATTAGCCAGGATAAACATGGGAAGCCCCCACCTTTAGTACACACTAGTATGGGAAGCCCCCACTAGCTATACTTATGCATGTTATGAACTTTCTTTCTGTGAACTCGCTCAACTAGTTTGTTGATTATTTGCTGCATGCCTTGCAGGACCTTAGGTACATTTTGGAGCTTGCACAAGGAAGGAGCAGGTCGTTGTGGCAAATGGATCATGAACATTATTGAACTTATAACTTTATTTGGGTTTACTTTACATTGCTTCCGCTACTTAAAACAGTATTTGGTTTTGAAACATCAATCATGTCATGGTGACTTATGTTGATTACTTTTATTATTAAATGCTATGTTTGATATGATTGATGGCTTGATCCTGGTCAGTCACGCTCCCAAGCGGTGGTATTCCGCGGGTGGATTTTGGGGGTGTGACAGATCAGACATCTGTGGTACATCCTTCTCGGCGGCCAAAAGGCATGCAAAGGAGTCAAAAATGGATAATGGAGAAAGGCCTATTAGAACATCAAGTGTCTCAGAGGGGAAGATAATAACGTTTGATGAGGATGATCGCATCAATATTCAGGATCCTCATCATGATAGTTTAATTATTACTCTCTTTATCTCTAACCATTTTGTCCGCAGGATCCTTATCGATGGAGGAAGCTCAGTGAACATTATCCAGCTTGATGTTCTGAAGAAAATGGGTATCCCAAAATCAGACATCACACCAAGATCCTCCGTGCTTGTAGGATTCAGTGGAGAAACGAAGAAAACTCTGGGGGACATCAAACTCCCAATCTACGTGGAAGGATTACATAATTATCAGAAATTTTGTGTTATTGACTGTTTGTCTTGTTGCAACGTTATCCTTGGCAGACCTTGGATACATGATATGAAAGCAGTCCCATCCACCTACCATCAATGTGTGAAGCTCCCTAGCCCATGGGGAATAATCAAGATCGACAGTGATCAGCAGGAGGCTAAGGATTGTTATACCTCATCCATGAAGCCAACCTCGAAGCCAAGGGAGCAATAGCAATTACAGTATCCTCCGAGGAATGTCTTGGAGGCAAGGGAACAAGATGTGGAAGAAATCCTCTTGGATCCTAGTGATCCTGAATCAAAAATCTATATCGGATCAGGGATCCTTGGCAAGATGAAAGAAGACTTAATATCCTTCCTCAAAAGAAGAAAATCTACCTTTGCTTGGAAACATGAAGATATGACATGTATATCTAAGGATATCATTACTCACAAACTTGGCATTGACAGGTCTATCAAACCAATCCATCAAAAAAGGAGGAAGTTTGCACCAGAAAGGAATGCCATTATCCAAGAAGAAGTAGAGAGACTACTTCGAGCAGGTATGATCAGAGAGGTAAAGTATCCAAAATGGTTAGCCAATGTGGTCGTTGTCCAAAAGAAAAACGGAAAGTGGAGGGTATGTGTCGATTTCACTGATCTGAATAAGGCATGTCCCAAGGATCCTTTCCCATTACCCCACATTGACTCCATGGTGGATGCAACAGCGGGGCATGAACTGTTGACCTTTATGGATGCATCATCTGGATTCCAACAAATTCAGATGGAACCATCTGACCAAGAGGATACAGCCTTTATGACCCCAACAGGTTTGTATTGTTATATCGCCATGCCTTTTGGATTAAGAAATGCAGGTGCAACATATCAAAGGCTGGTGAATATGATGTTCAAAGATCAAATTGGACAAACTATGGAAGTATACATAGATGATATGGTAGTCAAGTTAAAGAAAGCTGAGGATCACCTAAGGGATTTGGAGGAAGCATTTGATATCCTTGATAATTATAACATGAAGCTTAATCCTTCAAAGTGTCACTTTGGTGTTAAGGCAGGTAAATTCCTAGGATATATGGTAACTCAGAGGGGCATTGAGGCAAGTCCGGAGCAAATTAAAGCACTAGTAAACATCAAATCCCCTGCCAATGCTAAGGATGTGCAAAGGCTAACAGGCAGGATAGCAGCTCTGAACAGGTTCATATCAAAATCCTCAGAAAAATGTAAAGAATTTTACGATATCCTAAGGAAGAACAAGAAGTTTGAATGGACTGAGAAACATGAGAATGCTTTACAAGCCCTTAAAGAATATATGTCCTCAGCACCAGCATTATCAAAACCCGAAAAAGGAGATGTGTTATCCCTATATTTGGCGGTATCCTCAACCGCTGTAAGCGCTGTCCTTGTTAAGGATCATGAAGGTACACAATATCCTATCTACTATGTAAGTAAGAGTTTACTTGATGCCGAATCCAGGTACACACACCTCGAAAAACTTATTCTTGCATTAATCATGGCATCAACTAAGCTAAGGCATTATTTTGAAACCCATACTATTGTTGTTAGAACTAACTTTCCAATTAAGAATGTCCTCAGGAAACCAGAGATGTCAGGAAGAATGGCTAAGTGGGCAGTAAAGCTTAGTGCCCATGATATAAGATATGAGCCAAGAACAGCCATTAAATCCCAAGCACTAGCTGACTTTGTGGCTGATTTCAGTAGTGATCTACAAAGAGAAGCAGAATTGGAGGTCCAACAGCTGGATGAGACCAAGGATCCTTGGATACTACACACTGATGGATCCTCAAATGTCAAGGGCACAGGGCTCGGGATACTACTAAAATCACCACAGGGGGACATAATACCCCACTCCATAGCCTGTGAGTTCCAAGCAACTAACAATGAGGCTGAATATGAAGCCTTAATTGCTGGCTTACAAATTGCTAAGGATATGGGGGTGAAATATCTTAAAGTATATGTAGACTCATTATTGATCACTAATCACTTTAATGGATCCTATGCTGTTAAAGGTGAAAAACTAACCAAATATTTAGAGATAGTCAAGGAATTGGCACTCTCTTTTGTCTCTTTCAGCTTAACACAGGTACCAAGGGAGGATAACACGGAAGCTGATGCATTGGCCAACTTAGGATCATCCTTAAAAATTCCAGAAGACATAAGTATCCCTATCATCCATATCCTGGCTCCTGCTATTGAAAATCAAGTGGCCATGGAAATAGAAGAGGATACTGCAGTAATCCCTAGTGAAGAAGCTCAATCTTATGCAGGATCATGGGTCTCACCAATCATGAAATACTAGCAACACGGAGAGATCCCGGTGGGAGAAAATTCTAGAGCTTTCAGGATCAAGGTATCTCAATTTACAATCTTAAATAATATGCTATATAAACGATCCCTTGCAGGACCATATTTAAGATGTATTGAGGATCCTGAAATTGAAGAAGTGTTGAGAGACTTCCATGAAGGAGATTGTGGAAACCACACTGGGGGCAGGGCATTATTCTCAAGGATCCTTAGAACAGGATACTACTGGCCAACCATGAAAAGGGATGCTGTAAAATATGCTAGGAAATGTGATCCTTGTCAAAGACACAGCAATATCCTTCATCAACCAGCTGAATTGCTACACCCCATACCATCCTCTTGGCCATTCATGAGATGGGGGATGGATATAGTTGGCAAGCTCCCTAAAGCACCTGGTGGAAAAGTATTTATGCTTGCCATGACTGACTACTTCTCTAAGTGGATAGAAGCTGAAGCTTTTGCTCAAGTCAGAGAAAAAGAAGTTATATCCTTTATCAAAAGAAACATTATAACTAGATTTGGCATTCCCTCTGAAATTGTATGTGATAATGGTTCCCAATTCATTGGAAGCAGAACTACTAACTTTTGTGACAGTTGGGGAATCAAGATGATAACATCAACACCAGTTCATCCACAAGCCAATGGCCAAGCAGAATCATCCAACAAGATCATCATCAACAATCTAAAGAAGAAGCTAGGATCCAAGAAGGCAAAATGGGCAGAGGAGTTACCTTATGTGCTATGTGTTTTGGTCAAAAATCACACAAGGATAATGTAACCAAACTTTATGTAAACGGGGTATGATGCTTGGTTAATTATGAAAGTAAAGGATCACTTCTGTGATAAAGATGCAAAGACACAACGATTTATACGAGGAAAAAGCCCTTGATCAATATATGATCTCCGGCATAAAAAACCTCGGGTGATGGCAACTACCGATCACCAAACTTCAATATAAGAACAAAATGATTACAACTTCGGATGATAATGAGCTGAGTACAAGGATCACTATTGTTTCGAGTGTCTAAGTGTGTGAGAGTTGCGTTGTATGTCGTGTGTCCTCTTCCAAATGATGGAGAGTGGTATTTATACAAGTGTAGGTGACCTATTTTAGGTAGCTAAACTAATATTCAGCTCATTACCCCTTTAGAAATGAGATACAATCTAGCCTAAATAGCCGCCCATAAATCAAGCCAAGTTTCCATATCCTGTGCAACGTCTATCTTCAATTAAGCTCTTGCCATAATTGTGTAGACGCGTCCCTTGATCATGTTGCTTAGAACGTATCCTGCTAGATATTCCTGCAAAAATAACATTGCATTAAGCGAAGATGATCTTTACTATGAGGATCCTATAATGTTCCATGATCCTGATCCTGAAGTCCTGCTGAGGATCACTGTCTGCCAAAGAAACAAGGATCACTGGTTAGGATCACGTGTAAGGATCACCTATAATAAAAATCCAGCCCTAACAATTGCCCCCAAAATATAAGGAGTTTATTGTAAATTGACGAGTTGTATTTTGTTTTGATCTTATCTCCAACGGATAACTCCGAATAACTAGCCGTTAATATTGAACTAGCCGTTGCGATCATTACGTCATGGATGTGACAATCCCTGCAGATCATGATTATAAATAGGAGATAGGGTGAGGATCAGTTTGTATTTAAATTCAAGATACACTCCCTTTATATTCTGCACCGAAGATTGATCAGGTATTCTTCTCTTTCTCTCTTTTTTTCTCTTTGCTCTGTTTTCTGCTCCTACTCTGTTTCCGTCCCGTCACAAATATGTTGCTCCGGAATTCTCCACACAAGGATTCCAAGAAGGATAGTCCCTTAAAAAGCCAGGGGATTATCAAGGATTCTCCTACGGAGAGGTGCTGCTTTACTGATGTTCACATAGACAAAATTCGTCATTGCTTTCCGGCGAATGCTGTTTTCAAGTCCTTCACACCTACCGCTCTGAGTGACTCTGTTTCGAATACCTGGGTGGCTTTTCGTGCTACTCCATTCACCATAGGGTATTCATATCCTTTTCCATCGTTCACCCAATCTTTCTTTTCCTTAACCGGCATCTCATATATCCAAGCTATGCCGATGATCTGGAGGGTTCTGTATACCTTCGAGAGGATCATCGAGCAAAAAGGAATTGATTTGGGGATGGCAGAGTTGGCTGCACTTTATGATCTTACCACGTTTGGTTCTTGCCGATATCTGCTAAAACGGAAAGCTGGGGAGGATCACCCTGTCTTCAAGGTTACTAAGAATGACACAAACTGGAAGCGTCGCTTTTTCTTTGTTAGAAGAGATTCCATCCCAGATGGGAAGGATCTGCCCAAGGAATGGGCCACTCATGGTAGGGTAGAGGATCCTGGAAGGATCACTATCAGACTTGTCTCATACGATGAGGATCACTAACGTCTTTTTTATTTTTTGTGCAGCTATATCCATTGCTCATCTGAAATTAAGCCCTGCTGCAAAAGAGAGAGTCCTAGCTTTTAAAAAGCTTAATCCTGAAATCAGAAGTTTCCAAGTCACCGTTCAAGATTCTCAAGAAGTATCCTCTGCATCTGCCACTATGTCAAGTAAGTATCCTTATAGAAAATAAATTAAATGTAGGATTGTTTGATTAATAAAGCAACTTATCTTGTTTTTGATTGTGTAGGTGCTGGAAAGTCTGCCAGGTCTGTCAAATCTGCCTCCAAATTTGGGATAAGTGATCTCACCAACGTCAAGTCTCCGAGGAGAAAGACTTCTGCTGCCAGTCCCTCCGCTTCAGCCCCTAAAGCATCCATTAGGGGTAAGGGAAAGAAGAGGAAGACTTCCGAGGATCTCCAAGGATTTCCCCTGATCCGCCAACAGTTCCTTGACTTTGTCAATGAGGTAGGGATCATTGCCCCTGTGGGTTATCCTTCTCTAATATCCTGCCTTTTTTGAGGATCACCTGATCCTTACCTTTTTTCTCTTTTGCAGAAACTTGCTGAGATTGAGACTTACCTTGGCCACGTCGAGGATCAGGAGAGCCAAATCACCGACCTTCAACAAATGGGCGTGTTAAAGGATCTCAAGATAGCCGATCTTGAGAAGGAGCTCCGGGCTACCAAGGATGAGGCTGCTCAAAGGCTACTTGACATGGATGGCGAGAAGCAGGAGATCATCCAGGATGCCAAGGTCTCTGCCGCGACTGCTATGTACAAGATACAACTACAAATGGCTGCGGAGGCTCAGGATCCTGCCTTTGACAAGAGCTCATGGGACGTGGAAGGTTGGAAGGCAAGATTGGCGGAGCTGGAGGATGAGGATGAGGAGATCCCTATGCTGGAAGGTGGTGATGCTGAGAAGGATCAGGGTGGAGAAGCTGGTGGTGATGGAGCAGCAAAGGTGTGAGCTGCTGGATTGGGCGATGATGGATATTTCGAGACTAGGCCGGAGCCCAATTTTTTAGGATTGGTAGTGGTTTTTTTTTTTTTTTTTGTGGTTGTTGATGGTTTGTGAACAATTGGTCTGTAATCTTCGAACAATAGTTTTTAGGGTAAAGGATCCTGGATCCTTCGAACAATAGGTAGGATTACAAAAGGTGGAGGGATCCTCTGTTTGGGTGATGAAGCCTTTGTGATCCTGCCGCTTTCACTTTCCTGCACAATGCTAAGACCGCATAGACAATGGACACCCTTTGCCAACCCATGTGGACGGGCCACGTTTTGCTGGTAGAAATGTGGGTTGGCAATTTTGACAACTTTTTGAAAGGGTTAATGATCCTTTTGTTTAATAATATAACTTTAACTTTTCTGGCTTATCTCGTGTTGTTATCCTTATCTTCTTGTTTCTTAGTTGTTTTTGTAGTATATTTGTTTAAAGTGGCAAGAGTTTAAAAATATATTTAATAAAGTTCGGATATGATCCTAGATCAAATATCCTGATATTGAAAATATTCAAATTATTTTAGTTCAAGGACCATAGGTTTGGTTGTCAAAGTATAAGGGTTGGTTAGGATAATGAGTATAATCAAAATAGTCAAGGATCATACCTGAGGATCCAAGTTAGAATCCTAACCTTCAACCGAGACAGTCGTAGATAAGTTTTTACTAGATAAGGATTAAGGATCCTTATGTGTTTTAACTTTGACAATCCTGAAAAACGAAGCACAATTTGGGACTAAGCCAATGTAAGAAATAAATTAGTAACTGGGGACATGCCCAAAGGATAACTGAGAATGATCCCGGTGGATCACTGGGGACAAGCCCAAAGGATAACTGGGGACAAGCCCAAAGGATCGTATGTAAACTGGAGTATGGCCCTTACTGGCGACTATCCAAACTTAGTGACATGAAAATGTCAAAACCTTAGCTAACGTGAAAACGTTAGAAACCTTAGGAACGGATGTATGGTACGTCTACCATTATACGTAGGATCCTAAACATAGCCAGTACGATGAGGTTGTCAGCCCCGGAAGTGGGTACTGGTCCCAAAGACGTGAACTATATCAGGATCATCGTGCGCTGCTGGCGGAAACTGGGGATAATCCCAAGGATAACTGGGGTTGGACCCAAGGATCTGCGGTGCTTTTGAAGATCTTTGATGATATGCTGAAGATACCTGAACTATCATAACTCAAATGTTTCGTGAGTAGAGGATGAAGGATACATGATCCTTATCCTTAGGTAAAAAGTAAGAAAATGCAATAGTTTCTAGGATAAGCATATTACCAGAGTAAGGATCACTGATATCACCGGGATCCTTCAAGGATACTTCAATGTAAGGATCACATGCATGAAGGATCATGTTCACATGAAATATTTCTTTAAGTGAACAGCATTCCAGGCTCTTGGCAACAAGTTTCCTTCCATAGTTAGCAATCTGTATGCCCCCTTTCCTGATTCAGCTTCAATTAAGTAAGGGCCTTCCCATTTTGGTGCTAACTTCCCATCAGCAGGATTAATAGTGTTTTGGAATGTTTTTCTCAACACCATATCTCCGACTTGGAACTTCCTTATCCTAACGTTTTTGTTGTAGGCACCAGCCATTCTTTGTTGGTAGCTAGCCATCCTTACCCTAGCCAGATCCCTGATTTCCTCAATAGTATCCAAATCCTGAGCCAGGATTGCAGCATTTTCTTCAGGATCACGAGCACTTGTTCTAGCAGTTGGGATCACCATCTCTGTTGGGATCACTGCTTCTGCCCCAAATACTAAAGAAAAGGGTGTTTGACCAGTGGCATTCTTGGGAGTTGTTCTATCAGCCCATAGCACATAAGGTAACTCCTCTGCCCATTTCCCCTTCTTGGATCCTAGCTTCTTCTTCAGATTGTTGATGATGATCTTGTTGGATGATTCTGCTTGACCATTGGCTTGTGGATGAACTGGTGTTGATGTTATCATCTTGATTCCCCAACTGTCACAAAAGTTAGTGGTTCTGCTTCCAATGAATTGGGAGCCATTATCACATACAATTTCAGAGGGAATGCCAAATCTAGTTATAATATTTCTTTTGATGAAGGATATGACTTCCTTTTCTCTGACTTGGGCGAAGGCTTCAGCTTCTATCCGCTTAGAAAAATAGTCAGTCATGGCAAGCATAAATACTTTTCCACCAGGTGCTTTAGGGAGCTTGCCAACTATATCCATTCCCCATCTCATGAATGGCCAAGAGGATGGTATGGGGTGTAGTAATTCAGCTGGTTGATGAAGGATATTGCTGTGTCTTTGACAAGGATCACATTTCCTAGCATATTCTACAGCATCTCTTTTCATGGTTGGCCAGTAGTATCCTGTTCTAAGGATCCTTGAGAATAATGCCCTGCCCCCAGTGTGGTTTCCACAATCTCCTTCATGGAAGTCTCTCAACACTT